>NC_140175.1:13548097-13560597 GCF_963971535.1 Notolepis coatsorum
TGACTTTACTCCACCCAACAACAGAGCCTTCGACAACCGCGGAGACGACCCCTAAAGTGACTGCAATGCAACCTCCAGTACCACCCACTTCCACCCACATGGCCATGCCTGGAATCCTTATCTCTTCCCTCCCTTTTATCCATTTCACCCCCTCGAGAGCCAATGACTACTACAACAGAGCCTTAACAACCAGACAACCCCCAAGAGGGCACATGGCAACCTCCAGTACCACCTCACTTTCACCCACATGGCCATGTCCACCCAACCACCACTATGCAGGCTAATTTCAGTTGTTTCTGCAATTTGTAATGGAGAGATATAAAGTGAAGAGAAACTATTCTTGTGTCTTGTAATAATTTGGTGCTTTTGAAGTTCAAACAAGTGTTAATGTCTGTCCGCTAATGTCGCACCAGTAACGTCCAAAGCAAATTCCTTGTATGTGTAAAGTATACTTGGCAATAAAGACCTTTCCGATTCTGATATATATATATATATATATATATATATATATATATATATATATATATATATATATATATATATATATATATATATATATATATATATATATATATATATATATTTTGAAGGGGGGGATGTACCTCTTCTCAATAATGAGGGGGGACATGTCCCCCTGCATCCCCCCCTGAAGCTCCGCCTCAGCCCGGCTGTACTGCAGAAACACTGAACTGTGTCGGTCCCAGTCATGTTGCAGCTGCAGTGAAATAATTGCAAAGACAGAAGATTATAGTTGGATCTCTGTCAGACAATTACTCTCAGCTCCTGAACCAGAACGTTCTGCTCAGCACCACGGAACCCCCCCCCCCCCCCAAGGTATCAGCGAGTAAAATACATATTTCACTGTTGGAAATCTGCAGTTTAAAAGATTCTACTATATATATCTCACGATACGAGGGGGATATACATGAGAGAGAGAGAGAGGGAGAGAGAGAGAAGGAGAGGGGGGGAGGGGGAGAGGGGGAGAGAGGGAGAGAGAGAGAGAGAGAGAGAGAGAGAGAGAGAGAGAGAGAGAGAGAGAGAGAGAGAGAGAGAGAGAGAGAGAGAGAGATTCTTACTACTGGGACTGGACCCTACAGAGAGGGGGAGGCTGATTAAGAGGTAAAGTGCCAGACAGCACAGCGGGGAACACCAAAAACACACACTCAGCTACTGCACCACCCTGAGCTAAGCCCCAGATGCTTTGATTAGACCCACATCTTTTCATGTCCTAGAAATGCCCCTGATTTGGTGTTACACAGGATTCCCGCAGACATTGCAAAATGAAACGCAAGGACTTTCAGGTACTTTTCCAAGCACTATTTTTCATTTTAAAAGGGCATTTAAAAAGGATACGATTCACTTTTAAATGCTGTTTTTTATAGAAGAAAATATATCTGATCCAATATTTACGACAATTAGTTACACTTTAAATAAAAAAAATTATATTTCTTGATTCAGAACATTTGTATCATGGATGAACAAAACGTTCAATGCAAATGGTTGATTTGAATTGAATAAGCACCTTGTTAAAAAATGGGCTGTTCTCAAGGATTTCCAGACCTTGACTTTTTTTTTGTAAAAAAATTAAGCACTTTAAGCACTTCAAGGACCGTGTGCAAACCCTGGGTGTAGTTCACATGGAGATATGGTTTCAAATTAAGCAACGAGAGTTCAATGTGTTTAGTGCAGACTTGGGGGCGAATTCACAAAGGGATTGCGCAGCTTTTTCTGACGCTATGCCGCCGCAAATAACTCTGAAACACAGTTTGATGGTAGGCGTGCGTCTGACACGCACTGTGTATGGCCCTCGGCGCTATCTGTAGTGTCTGTGGTTAGCTGTGATAAGTTTGCCTTCCATGGGATCAAGCCCGGGGGCGCTACGTCCGTGGGCTTTTGACCTCGACACTACCGAGGCACACTTTTCTTTATTTCTTTTTTAATTATGTTTTTCCCCCCTCCTTTTTTCGTTTTTCTCCCCTCCCAATGTTAGTCGTTATGCCAATTCCCAATCCCCTTCCTGGTCGTTGCGCACTGTACCCCCTACCGTCGGTCTGGGAGGGCGGAGACTATCACATGCTTTCTCCGACACATGTGTAGCCAGCCCACCACTTCTTTTCACCTGGCAGCACGGACTCTCACTGGGAGAGTGTAACGTGTGGAAGGTCACACTACCTCCCTCCAGATCCTTCCCTCGCTGTGCAGGCGCCCCGACCGAACTGTAGGAGTCACTGTTTAAAATGACCCGGACCCACCCACCGGCTTCCCTCCCGCTGACTCTGCCAATCGAGCCAGTATGACGGCCGGCCAAGCCGGAGGCACCGCTGACAGCTGGATTCCATACCAGTGTCTCTTGCGTTGGTGACGAGCGCTTAGTCCGCTGGCCAAGGGTTGAAGATAAATCGGCTCCTCCCAGGGGTAGGTGATTCTGCGGGCGGTGGTGGATGAGTCCCTCGACAGCATGCATTGTGTGGTCGGACAAAAAGATGGATTAAAACAAGTAGAACTGCTGTCCCCGGCCTCGTCGAGTGCATTCACTTCATATGTAACGGTTGTGACAACGTCACCTCAAACTTCGAGTCACTCAAGCTCTACAACACTGCCTACAGCCCTATGTTCCTACAGCCCTATGTTCCCTCAGCCCTATGTTCCTACAGCCCTATGTTCCTACAGCCCTATGTTCCCACAGCCCTATGTTCCCTCAGCCCTATGTTCCTACAGCCCTATGTTCCCACAGCCCTATGTTCCTACAGCCCTATGTTCCCACAGCCCTATGTTCCTACAGCCCTATGTTCCCACAGCCATATGTTCCTACAGCTCTATGAATGAATGAATGAATGACATTTTATTTTCGTGTCATGTCCGACAACCCATCCCTTACGGGATTAAAAGACACCGAAAACAAGAATTGAATATAACGTTCACTTCCCAAGGTTTGTAAGCTACACCATGCACACCATCAGAGGCCAACATAAATACATCACATGTATGTTATTTTCGTGCCTTTATCCCAAGCTTTCTCTAAATATTCTGCAAGTGCAAATACCCTGAGATCAAAAATCCATTTGAGTCTTTCTGCATCACTCAACCACATTAACTCAAGATTTGTTACACCTGTCAAATAACTTTTGACGCAACTCATAATATAATGGACAATAAAACATCAAATTAAACTCATTCTCAATATGGATACCACAGTAAATACAGATCTGCTCTTCTTCTGTGACCGATTTCGAGGTGCAGGGGCAAAATCCCAGAGAGGAGCTGGGCACATAATGACCTTTGTCTTTTAGATAATGGAGCACACACATATTTTTTATTTCTATAACAACTTTTTATCGTACTAAATGTTCTTAATTTTGGTTCATGTAGTATTTCCCCTGACCATTTAATCTGATGTATGTTAGACAAGGCTTTCTTAACCAAGGAGATGTGTACAGTGTTTACATTCTGGAAAAGGTCAGATGCTCCAATTTACAATTACATCCCAGTTGAAAATGTTCCTAGCAACTCGACTCTCTGGCATTTTTATCAATCTGTTCCATAAAGCTAACATGCTGCCTTTCCATCTTATTCCACACGGTCCCCATCCCATATCTCCTGTTATTGCTAATACAGGGGTGAATTCATGGACTCCTAGAAAGTACCGTATTGCCCTATTCTGTACCTTTTCTCCTTTTATATTTACTTTTGAACCCCATACCCCTGCCATAATAGTTATTAACAGGGGAAACACATGAAAGAAATAATTTGGAGAAGGTAGCATATCCCCAATCACCCAGCTGTTTAGTTTTTGCTATTATACCACCAAGTGCCCTACTAGCAGATTCAGCCAATGCAGCTGTACCATGTTCAAAGTTCCGATGCTCCTCCAAAATGAAGCCTAAATATTTATATCTTTCAGCATATTAACATTTTTGTTCCCCAAAGTAAAACAGAAAATTACTCCTTTTAATCTTAGTCGGTCTGAAATGCATGGTTTGAGTTTTACAGTGATTCAAGTTTCCACTTTCTACACCGCATTCCGTACATATTAAAAGTTTTCATTTTCAGCTACCAGAATTATGTTCCTACAGCCCTATGTTCCTACAGCTCTATGTTCCTACAGCTCTATGTTCCTACAGCCCTATGTTCCTACAGCTCTATGTTCCCACATCCCTACTGTATGTTCCTACAGCCCTATGTTCTCACAGCCCTATGTCCCTACAGCCCTATGTTCCTACAGCCCTATGTTCCTACAGCCCTATGTTCCTACAGCCCTATGTTCCTACAGCCCTATGTTCCTACATCCCTATGTTCCTACAGCCCTATGTCCCTACAGCCCTATGTCCCTACAGCCCTATGTCCCTACAGCCCTATATTCCCACAGCCCTATGTTCCTACAGCCCTATGTTCCTACAACCCTATGTTCCTACAGCTCTATGTTCCCACAGCCCTATGTTCCTACAACCCTATGTTCCCACAGCCCTATGTTCCTACAACCCTATGTTCCTACAGCCCTAAGTTCCCACAGCCCTATGTTTTCACAGCCCTATGTTCCCACAGCCCTATGTTCCTACAACCCTATGTTCCCACAGCCCTATGTTCCTACAGCTATGTTCCTACAGCCCTATGTTCCCACATCTCTACTTTCCTACAGCCCTATGTTCCCTCAGCCCTATGTTCCCTCAGCCCTATGTTCCCACAGCCCTATGTTCCTACAGCCCTATGTTCCCACAGCCCTATGTTCCTACAGCCCTATGTTCCTACATCCCTATGTTCCTACAGCCCTGTGTTCCCACAGCCCTATGTTCCTACAGCCCTATGTTCCCACAGCCCTATGTTCCCACAGCCCTATGTTCCTACAGCCCTATGTTCCTACAGCCCTATGTTCCCACAGCCCTATGTTCCCACAGCCATATGTTCCTACATCCCTATGTTCCCACAGCCCTATGTTCCTACAACCCTATGTTCCTACATCCCTATGTTCCTACAGCCCTGTGTTCCCACAGCCCTATGTTCCTACAGCCCTATGTTCCCACAGCCCTATGTTCCCACAGCCCTATGTTCCTACAGCCCTATGTTCCTACAGCCCTATGTTCCCACAGCCCTATGTTCCCACAGCCCTATGTTCCTACAGCCCTATGTTCCTACAGCCCTATGTTCCTACAGCCCTATGTTCCCTCAGCCCTATGTTCATACAGCCCTATGTTCTCACAGCCCTATGTTCCTACAGCCCTATGTTCTCACAGCCCTATGTTCCTACAGCCCTATGTTCTCACAGCCCTATGTTCCTACAGCCCTATGTTCCCACAGCTCTATGTTCTCACAGCCCAATGTTCCTACAGCCCTATGTTCCCACAACCCTATGTTCCTACAGCCCTATGTTCCCACAGCCCTATGTTCCCACAACCCTATGTTCCTACAGCCCTATGTTCCTACATCCCTATGTTCCCACAACCCTATGTTCCTACAGCCCTATGTTCCCACAGCCCTATGTTCTTACAGCCCTATGTTCCCACAACCCTATGTTCCCACAGCCCTATGTTCTCACAACCCTATGTTCCTACAGCCCTATGTTCTCACAACCCTATGTTCCTACAGCCCTATGTTCCCACAGCCCTATGTTCCCACAACCCTATGTTCCTACAGCCCTACTTTCCTACATCCCTACAGTATGTTTCCTCAGTTTAAATTGGCTGCTATTCATGGACGCTCGATCCCTGGAAACCGTGGAGGAAAGGTCTTCTGTCCTCCTACCTAACCCAGGAACAGTGGACCGCACCAGGAGGAGGCACCTGCTTGTCTATCGAACTTTGTACTGACAAAATCTCTCTCTCTATCCCCCCCGGTCTTACCCTCTTTAACTCCAACTCCAGTTCGCCGTAACGCACGTAGGTCAACAGGCACAGCAGAAGAGTAAGAAGTAAAACTTTCTTCAAGTAAATCTACTTTGTGAACGGGCTTTACAGCCAGGGGTATACTGTACTGTACTGTACTGAAGACTGTAACCAGGGACACTGAAAAAGGCTCTTCTCGCTGGGATTACGGGTGAGGAACCTGGCGTAAACACAGGAAATAAGCATACCATAATAAGCCCACTTCAAACAGGGCCCCTGCCAGGAGACAAGAGACAGCTGGCGAGGCGGCGGCGTGGCACACCTGGCGGGGCACAGATAGAACAAGCGCATCTCATTAGAATAAGGGGCATCGGCGGTGCATGCTCAATGACTCCGTCATGTAGCAACCCATCATCTACACACTCACTGCACACACATCCACAGGCACACACTCACTTTTATTAAACAAACACTCACCTTATTAACACTCACTTTAGACACTTTAACACCACGTTATATTTATATATTATTAAAGAGATAGAGAGATCGCACCTTACCTCAACGTTTTGTAGCTGATGTTCTGCATTGTACCTCACTGTACTACTTTAGATTGTATATTGTACTGTATATTGTATATATGTATATTGTATATTCCTCTTTACTTACTTAAAAAAAATTACTTACCTTTTACTTACTTTCTTACTATATTTATTACTATTATTATAATTTTTTTATGTATGCAGCACACTCTCAGGGGCTCATACATAACCAAGCATTTCACCGTAAGGTTTGTGTATTTTATTGTGATATTTAATAAAAAAACTTGAAACTTGCATGAGTCTATATGCACACAATTTGGCGTATCCCCTGTATGGCTTCTGGTTTACTGTATAACATACATGATGAAGAATCAGGCCACACAGGATCAGAGCAGGGCGCCAAGGTGGAGATTTATTGGCCTATCTGGGTTCCCAGCCCTGCGAGGACGGAGGCTCGACCGGAGCTCTGAAGAGAAGCCTCCGACTGGCCACTGGTACAGCTGCTCTAGTTCAGCGGCTCTCAGCCTCCTTTCACGTCAAGGGGACCCCGTCATGGATACACATTCGGCCGCGGAGCCCCGTTTGTCTCAGGGACCCCCAGCAGAAGAAGAAGTCTTTAATTGTCATACATATTGATTAGGGATGTCCGATATTATCGGCCTACCGATATTATCGGCTGATATCGACATTAAAATGTGATATCGGAAAATATCTGTATCGGTTTTCAAAAAAAATTAAAATATATATATATATATACATATATTCTTTTTTTTTTTACATTTCTATAACCTTTATTTACCCAGGCAAGCAAGTAAGAACAAATTCTGATTTTATTTATTGTCAAAAGTATGCATAATGTTGTGTTAATTCCACAACAAGAGATATGTAATGTTAATTACCTGAAATTCTAAAAAAAAATTGGGGGGGGGGGGACCCTGCATATATCGGTATCGGTTGATATCGGTTGATATCGGTATCGGAAATTAAGAGTTGGACAATATCGGTATATCGGTATCGGTAAAAAAGCCAATATCGAGCATCCCTAATATTGATTGATTGATTGATTTTATTGTGGATTAGAGACATCATCCAAGGGATAAAAACATGATAAAATGTAAGCACTTTTTATTTCCATCATGGTCCCTGCTGGTATTAAAAAACAGGACATACATCAAAATAAAACAACATCATAAAACATTAAGCACATCATAAAACATTAAGAACATCATAAAACATTAAGAACACACACAGGAACACACATGCACTGAGTCGCCGATGAAATGTCTCTCCGCACTTGACCCATCCCCCCACCCCCCAAGGGCAGACCAATCCAAGTGCTCCTCTCCGTCTTCGCCGTGGACACGCGACAGCGTCAGTTATTATTTACACATTTACTTTTATCCAAAGCGACTTACAAGTTCTCTACAACAAGTCAGCAGGAAGGGTACTACTCTGGCAGCTAAGGGTCAGTAAGATTGTCTGTCAAGCAGTGTCGAACTTGTGTGCTACAGTCTTGAGTGCAGAGTACTATAGACATATTAGCATAGTAAGGCTGCGACAATAGGCCATTTGGAAGAATCGAGACAAATCGGGACAAAATTATCGATATATAGATACTTAAAAATGATTTTGCATGTAAAAAAAAAATAAAAGTTTAAAAGATACTTTTTTTTAACGTTGTGTGTGTGTAACGTTAAATAATAAAAAAAAATCTTTTAGAAGAAAAAAGTATTTAAATTCTTTTTATTTATTTTTTTACACATGCAATGTCACTTATCGATTTCACGCAGTTATCGATAATTATCGATAAATCGATAAGTGGTCTTAGCCGTAGTAGTATAGGCAAAGTAGATTCCTTAGTAGCAAAGTGCCTAATAGTAGAAGATCCCTTATCATTTCAGATATTGATTGAAGACGTGTGTCTTTAGTCAACGGCGGAAAATTGGATGGGTTTTCAGTGGTGGGAAGTCCGTTCCACCATGATGGAGCGAGGAGCGAGAATAGCCTGCTTCTCTTCGATGACCCCCCCAGGAGCGCGGGTAGGAGTGTGGGTCTGAGGCGGCCAGAAGATGCAGAGCGTAGGGGTCTTGAGGGTGTGTAATTAGAAACCATCGACTGGAGGTAGGAGGGAGCCGCTCCCCTCGCTGTGCGGTACGCCGGGTCAAGGACCTGATTCGTGCGGCAATGGGAAGCCAGTGCAGCTCGCCATTTCATTGGAAACAACTGAACTTCTGTTGGAAAGCGATGCATCAGTGGATTAGGTCTGTATTAGTGTTGCACGATACATTGATACTAGAAAAATATTGCGATACCCAGCTGTTAAAAATAGTTCAATACTCCATATCGATACTTTTAGAATATTATTTGCTGTATTTTCTACGAGTTGAGTGGATGTGTGACCTGCTCCTGTGTGTGTGAGTGTGTGTGTGTGTGTGTGTGTGTGTGTGTGTGTGTGTGTGTGTGTGTGTGTGTGTGTGTGTGTGTGTGTGTGTGTGCGTGCGTGCGTGCGTGCGTGCGTGCGTGCGTGCGTGCGTGCGTGCGTGCGTGCGTGCGTGCGTGCGTGCGTGCGTGTGTGAGTGAGTGCATGCTTTGCGTAGTGGGCGTGTCAACAGTGTCAACAAAATGTCTGTATACATTTTTAATAATGAATGGCTAATAAGAGTCGCAACCCTGACCCTGGCTGTGTTTGTGCCGTCATTTAAACACAGGGGCCAGAGAACAGGAACGCTCCACTTGTTTAGACGGAGATGTTCCGATACCATTTTTTCCTTCCCGATCCGATTCCGATACCTAAGCTTTGGGTATCGGCCGATACCGATACTGATCCGATACCAGTGCATACATTAACAAAAAAATAAAAAAAAATATTATATTATATAAATTATAAAACTTTATATATATGTTTTTACAGATACCGTTTTATATAATACTGTTTTTTTAGTAATAACTAGAAAGTAATGGTATTTATTCAACAACAGGTGATGATTAGTATTAGTATCATTAATTGACAACTATGCTCAATGAGTTCACCCACGGAAAGGTTGTTGGGACACGGACGTTATACGCTGTTGCACTTGCTACCCAGTCTGCTCCGGTTCAGTTAGCTAGTAGCAGAGGCTCTGGCTAGTAGTAACGTTTAGGTTGTGATTTTCGATGCAAAATAAATATTCAACATTCTCTTTTGAGACTCCGTCTTAGACTCTTATCATTTGGCACTAAAAGCTAAACATTGTCACCGGTATGGCTGTCCGCATTATGTCGTTAATTGCGTGCATGTGTGGGAGAGGTGCCGGCACTTCGGTTAGCCAGTTAACGTGAGCTAAGTTAGCCAGTTAACGCGAGCTATAACGTTACTGGTGAAAAAGTGATTTACCTTGGAATACTCCTTTGCCAACTTGCTGTACTTTGCTTGCAGGTCTGCAGCCATTATTGCTGGATTATGAATAGCTCCAACTTTAGCCAAGGTAACTTTAAGCTAAAACTAGCTTTTCAGGTAGCTCTTCAGCTAATGCTAATAACACCAGCAAGCGAATACATCAGAGCTCCCCGTCAACACCGCTCTGTCGGGACGATGGCATTTAAGAAAGTATCTGCTGTTAAAATGACAAACAGCATTGACACTTTAGTTCACGGTCGATTAAAAACAAGTTTGTTTTATAATGCTCACTCTCAGCAGGAGGTTACCGAACGTGTTGTTGATAAATTACGTCATATGGTATCGGAGCATAGTATTTACGTGTAGTCGCCGATACCGATACCAGCCTTTTAGGCTGTATCGGAGGCATTTCCGATACTGGTATCGGTATCGGAACAACACAGGGGCCACAGAACAGGAACACCAGGATCTAACGGAGAGCACAGGAAGGAAATGCTAGAACTGCATCATTATACAAAACAATGAGAAGAAAATGTCCAGTTAAGTCGACCGTTGCATTCCTTTCACATTCACATGGGAACCGAACGTGAGTGATTATTACTATATAAGAAAATGGATAACTGGCAATGTACCTCCATACATTTGCAGCGGAGCTTATGTATATGCAAATGATGTTAGGAAAACGCAGTTACGCCCCAATTGTAATTTAGTCAGGTTTGGATTGAATTAAACCTGGGCGTAATCATGTACATTTACAGATTTTATGCATGAGTGCCCCAGTTTTATTCCAACAATGTCATGGGGGGGGGGGGGGGGATTTCCTGTTTGAGGAAGTCTTATAGGTAAAACAGGAAAGGATTCAATGGAGCAGTCTAGGCCTTTTATTTCTGGTACATTTAGACTTAACGTTTTCCATGATACTGCGTCTTCATCAGAGTCACACTAACGTTGAAGCATTAGGTCTAAACGCAGCAGAAATAAAGGCCTAAACTGTCTGCGCTCCAGGGAATCTGGGAAGAATCTCCCTGCTCCGCCCCAGAGAGGCTCCGGAGAAGCTGATGTATTGGAGGTACGTTGCCAAGAGATTCTCCCCGAGTTCAAAACCTCGATCTCCAACCTTTTACAATCAAGTTTTAGTTGATTCATTATCCTTGCCTCGTCTTTTCGCTCTTATCGTTATGATTTTATATGCTTGTGTGATTTTATATGCTTTTTTTCTGCTACATTTATGTACATTCGACTGTAAATGAGGGAAAACCTTTGAGTTTTTTTTAAATAAAGGTTTGAAATTAATTGTATGCTGGGATCTCCCTGCCTGGTGAAGCTGCATAGCGGTCACTTCATTCCAGGCATTGTATCGCAACCTCAGTCTAATAGCAATGTATTAAATATACAATAAGAAATACATAGAAACAGGCGGTCAGGTGGCGTAGCTGAGATTGCGCTCGTCACCAATGCAAGAGGCTGCGGTCTCGACTCCCGGAGTCAGCATTGCCTTGGCTTGGGCTGATCGCTATACTAACTCGTTTGGCTGGGTTAGGGGGAGGGGAGCCGTGGGTGGGGAAACTGGCGTTGTGGACAGCGACGCCTACAGGTCAGGTCTGGGCGCTTGCTCAGCGGAGGCAGGACTTGAGGAAGGCAGCGTGACCTCCCACGCCTTACACTTCACCAATGAGAGCCCTCGCTGCCAGGTGAGAAGAGAGCCACTGGCTGTCGCCGCACGTGTCGGAGGAAGCGTGCAGATGACTTCAGGGTTCCCTTGTACCGACCAGTAGGAGAACATGCGCACAACAACCAGGTAGGGGAGGGGGGGGAATTGGCACAACGACTAAAATTGAGACGGGGAGAAAACAGAGAAAAATCTGAGAAAGAGAGATAAAAAAAGAAAAAGAAAAAAAAGAAATGCATAGAAACAAAACTAACAGTAGGGTGAACTCTGTACCAGGGGGCAGGTGGTCCAATCAGTGAAGAACAACAGTAAAATAAGACATAATAATGGAGAGTTAGCTGAGCTCTTGATACAAGGACTCTTGTTTCTTGGGGGTCTGTAAAGGTTGGTGATCTGTAAACGAATATTAATATGAATATTAATAATTATATAGTAGGACTAATAATTATATTAGTACTGGTTTATATATTTTATATCCCGTTTAATCACCTGTACATTGTATATTACTATTTTCCTTTATTGTTGGCACTCTGCACTGTACTGTATAATGACAATACATCTCAATCGTATCAAACTATTCAAGAATGCTTGTGAATAAACCCCACATTTCTATGGTAAAAATTATTCTGCATTAGGGCTTTAAAAGCTCTCTTGTACAGTATGTATTTATTTATTTTAAATAAGGATAGGACAGTACATATTAATGCACATTTTCAAGTAAACATGCCAGATTATAGCCAGAGGCTCATTTCCATATGTAGTCCGTTGGCGTTAGCAGGCCAGACATAATACAGTATGTTTACTAGTTAGTATACAGTACGTGTACAAGTTACAAGTTAGTAAATAGTACGTGTACAAGTTAGTAAACAACACAAATGTCACAACCATAAAAAACAGACAATAGATGAAACAGATAATGACAATATAATATGATATGGCGGAAAAAAAACAGGAAATAGGATGACTATATGTTTAAAGTGCTCTAGGTACCAAGTGTTAAAGTGACTGGTGCTTAATGTGCAAGAGTGATCATTGTATTGCACTTGAATTGTAAAGTGCTGGAATAGATTGCACATTAATTGTAGATTGCACATTGCTCT
>NC_140175.1:13565597-13645597 GCF_963971535.1 Notolepis coatsorum
ATCTCTTGTCGTGGAATTAACACAACATTATGCATACTTTTGACAATAAATAAAATCTGTTTTTAAACCGTTTTTAAACGGATACCGATAATTTCCGATATCACATTTTAATGCCAATATTGGCCGATAATATCGGTAGGCCGATCATATCGGACATCCCTAATAAATAAATATATATATATATATATATGGTATATACAGCACTTCATAACTCTGTATCATATAGAGTTTATGGATAAACTATAGCTTGAGGTAGGTAGTTATGATTATTATGATTACTGTGATTACAGTGTAGGGCAACATGTATGGAAAGGAAGTTATCTCCAGACAGAGCATCTTTAAAGTCCTGTCCCTTTTCCACCCCTGCATCAGACCGTGTCATCACCAGGCGACCGTGTCATCACCAGGTGACCGTGTCATCACCAGGTGACCGTGGCTCAGGAGGTACTGTAGAGCGGTCGTCTCCTCCCGTTGAGCAAGTCGACACCTTGCATGGTCGCCTCCACTATGGGTGAATGTGAGGCACAAGTTGTAAAGCGCTTTGGCTATAAGAAGTTGCCTTTGAGAACCAATGGTTCTCGAGCCGTAACGGCACAGGAGCCTATCTCCTGTTTCCGTAGCGTGAGGCAGCTTGATGTACAAGTACACCCCTTGGACATGACGCTAGTATGTCGCAAGGACTTCCCCCCCAAACCAACCCTTGATGCTGAGTGTCAAGCAGGGAGGCTATGGGTACCATTTTTTAAATAGTCTTTGGTATGACTCTGCCGGGGCTTGAACTCCCAGCCTCCCGAACTCAGGGCGGACACTCTACCCACGAGGCCACTGAGCCGGTATGCTTTGGCTACAAGCTGCTATATAAAACACAGTCCATTTACCATCACCAAGGCTAATTGTGCCGCAATCCAGTCCGAGTGGGGATATTATATTATCAGCATCTTTGATGGGAAAAAAGGCACTTAAGAGATTTGAGTGGCATCTTGCTGTTACTTATGTGTGTAAATGGTTGCCACGACATTCATAAAGTCTTAGGGCTTCAGCCAGTGGATCTACACAGTATCATCAATCATGGAAATATCAAAGGAGGAATACAAATGATGGCACGGTTTGGTTGCTTCCTTTGCTTTGAAACCAAACCTTTGAATTAGTAACTGCGTCAGAGCCACACTTAAATCATTTACCACTTTCTGACCCAAGTGTATGAAGTTTGCACATCATGATTTGTCCGGTCAATACCTCTAAATGATTCCAATTGTAGTGTATCATAACGCAATCTCATTAAGTCTGTTACAACTATCTCTGGCCGTCTCTCTAGACACACAGCAGCACTATTTCCATAGGGTCCTTGCATTATTAAAATCATTAACAGCCCCATCTCTGGTTCGCTAAGGCCGAGATATGCTTCAACGTCGGCACGTGGAAGCTACCAATCTTCCGCGGTCGAACAAAAAACACACTTTTCAATCAATATCTGAAATGAAAAAAATAAATATAAAGAAAAGAAAAGAAACACTAACCGTCTTACCGTCTTATACTATCATGCACTCTTCCTAATATGTCTTTACTACTATCCACTCAACACTGCAGCACCAAAGTTTCAGCACTGTGTGATGGACATTGTTACTCAGCTGATAGAGTTGTCTCTTCCTGCTGACTTGTTGTACAGAACCTGTACGTCGCTTTGGATAAAAGCGTTCAGCTAAATGACACACTTTGTGACTTTGGGAACCACTGCCTTAAGCCATTCAAATATATAAATGTATAAAACGCAACACAAAAGTCTAACTCAATTTGCTCATTATATTTGAAAAGGAGTGGGAAGAAGTATACACTTATTTAATCCCACCCCTTTTTACTCAAATCATAATTTACTAATTTAGAAACAACCTGCTCCCTTTATGGTCAGCCTTACAATGAATAATAAAAATTAACTTACAATTCTTTTTTTTATTAATTCCTCATTAGTATTAGCCACTTTGATGAACACAGCTGTAGGTCACCCTGTATAGTTCACCTAGCCATTTGAGATGCATATATACAACTACACACTTACATATGGACATATCTACATACATATATACATACACACATCCACAGTATTTGATAGATGTCCATACTGTACATGGGGTTTCTCTCAGCCCCCTCTCTCTATCAGTCTTTGGACAAGTACAGGACTATAGTATTATTTATGAGACCCTCCACCACCCAATAAAACAATCTAATGTGTTATTTCCATGGCCTGAGACAGTTCAATCAATATTTGTGAACATGAGCTACTCTCCCAAAGACATAAAACCAAGAGAAGTGAGACTCAAACCTGTGACCTTGTGTCGTCAAGTATAAAGTCTGGAGATGCTCCGTTGACGTTGGTTTTTATTTATATCCAAAAGAGCTTTCGTTGAGTCGTCGTGGTATCAGGTCTGAAACGGAAGTTGTACACATGAGCTCAGAACATTCCCCCCGAGTGCTCTCAGTGTGATCTACAAATACCTTCTCAATTCATTGTCTTTGAGCGTCTTTGTCTCAAGTCAGCGTCAGACTTTATACCTGAGGAGGACATCATAAGCAGTGTTGTAGTACTCAAGTCCAAAGGACTGATTTTCAGGACTCGTGACTGGACTTTGACTTGAGCACTGATATAAAAAAAAAAGTATCTTTTGCAGCGGACATGACGGTCGTGTCCGTTTATTGATAACATCACAGGAAATGACATTATTGGAACCTGGGGGGTATCCACTCCTCCTTCCTCATTCACGCAAAACAGCCCACACATTTCATATTTATGCAATTTATCATTATTATGTATGAGGGATTCATTATAGACTTTAGAAAGGACATCTTGAACATGGGCCAATTTAAATTTGTAGGACAAATGTGAGCATTTTTGAAAGATTAGTTTCCAACTCGCATAAAAAGCTTAGACTTTTTCTGCTCTCTAAAGCTGATTTGGGTTTTCAGAACATCACAAAAATATCAGATTTGATTAAACTTTATTGTCAGAGAAGAACAAAATCGTATAGGCTGCATAAAAAGAGATGACATTCTTTTTTTTTATGTATATTATTATAGTATCCATGTATACTACTACTGTTGTAAATATTTCTTTAAGTTTCTGATTGTTGAATTTCCCCCAGTTAAAGGGGGGGAGGGGGGGGGGGGGGTATAAGAACACATTAGGATTAAGTAGCCTAATAATAACACCCACATTTTGAAATAATCTGCCGCATTTTGTAATAAATAGAATCAATGCAATTATGTAATACATTTCCCCACATAGTTACAATTATGCAGGGCTGTAAGACTAGTCTTTCTCAAGGCCGGTATACATGGAGACAATCAGGTTTTGAAGAGCTTAGTGGCAGGAATTGGAAGTGGAAGAGTCCGGGTGAATTCAGGATGTAATCGGATGGAGGGTGTAGCCATTCAATTTGGCAGAGAGGGAGATAAATGTAGAGGAGGTAGGTTTCTAGGCAAGCACAAGTCAGGACACCTAAATGGAGCGACTGATTGGGAGATGCAGGTCGATTTGGGAGGGAAATGTGTTGTTCCACGAGAGGCCTGACCTAGTATTATGGTCTTGCAGTCAGCGGTTAGTTTACTTTATAGAATTGGCCGTGCCTTGGGAGGATTCAGTGGAGGAGGCTTATGAAAGGAAAAAGGCTGAGATATGCAGACTTGGCAGCAGAAACTGAACTGCGAGGATGGAAAGCTGGGGTTTGTCGAAGTGGAAGTATTATAGGATGCAGAGGATTTATTGCATGATTGACTTCATATATGGGAAAGTTGGGGATTTGTGGGCAGAGTTTGCGAAAAGCCGGAAATGAGATGTCAGAAGAAGCATTTGAAAGGCATTGGATTTGGTTGAGGAGAAATAATGTCAGCTGGGGACAAAAAAGTAAACAAAGGGTAAGAGTATTCTTTTTCAGTTTCAGTTTAAACTGTATTTGAACAGGGACAGCGCACATTAATGAACATACAGTAAATGTGTGAGACAGTGTTAAGCCAAAGCTAATTTCCAACTGTTGTCCCTGGGCCTGGTGTTAAAAAGCAGCAAAAAAAGAAAGCATAACATATATGGCATACAGGTAATTAAGAAGAGAACACATCATGCAAAATATTGACATCAGACATGTACAGACAATGTACAAACAAACAATAATTCTACATATTAGGTACAGGCAAGCATAGGGGTTAGAGTTGAACCCTTGAACCCTCACACTGCTTGGCCCACAGCCCTTGGAGACATTAGGGTGTGTTATTTGTAGACCCCCTGCCATGAGTTGAATTTATTATAAAAAGTTTTAGGCCGGTGAACAGTGCCCACCATGCAGGGGCCCGGGGTGCCTTTTCAGGGAAGTCCTGTCGGAGGGGAGGGTCTTGTTGGTTGCTTGATACAGGTATGTCCTGGTTGTTGTTGTTATGTGTTGTTTCCTAGGGCTGTCAAGTTTAATCGATTGATAGCCCTAGTTGTTACCTGTTGTGTATAGGCCTATATGATTGAATGAAATAATATAAACATTTAAATATTTGATCACAAAAAAAACTGTCACTGTATTCCTTAGCTTAATACAAACTGTACATCAGGGATTCATTGAAACCTTTATTAACAGATTGCAGAATGGGTATGACGTGTATTTTCTAATCGTATAGTGGATCTCTTTCTAGTACTCGGCTGTTTGTACTCACACGTTCTGTTCAATTGTCTTATAAATGATTTGGAGTCGGAGCCAGGCGCTAAGGTACAAAGACAGTCTGGCCGTCGTTTATTGGAAGATCCAAACAGCTTAAAGTTCTTGTCAACTTTTCTATGTCTAATCAGCGTCTGCAGCACGTCTCGATTGGATAGTTTTCAGCGTAGGTTTTGGGGGTCGTCTCAAGATGCTTTCTCCGTTTCGTCCTCGTGGTCTGCTCCTGGCCTCCGTGGTCGTTTTTCAGGTCTCAGATCTGTGGTAAATATATGGACTAGAACAACCCCTCCCCCATTGATCGAGTCCTTGAGATGTGATGTCACATGCCAAGGACTCCAATGTGATTGGTTTACCACTCTAGGAGACTGTCTCCCTCTCCAAATAGGGAGGTGAAGTAACTTATTTCGGGCCTGTTTTTTCAAAGACTACACAGTTATTGTTTGATCAAAATATATGAGTGAATACTTTTGTTTAACAGATTGCAGAATGGTTATAACACAGCACAAGCACACCACTTTGCCAAAGGGATTTAGATTTGCAAAATCCCTCTTTCAAAAGTTTACATCAGGATCACCCATTTTCAATTCATAGTATTTAGCATTTTTACTAAATGAACACACTCTACTTTGCTAAATGCTTTTTACTGTTTTACTGTTCCATTCCAGATTGTGCTAGACTATCTAAATCTTATAGTATAATTCAGATTTAGATCATTTTGGCCACAGTTTCCTTATATAATGTTTGATGCAAAACTCCATTATCTAATTAATGTTTTAGGAGAAAGGATAACAGTTTGTTTTAATCTTACTTTGTCTTATTTTAAGTTTCTAAATCCTGTGTTATTTAATTTAGTCTCTCGCTGGTAATGGTCTTTAACTATTATTCCCTAAATTAACTAGAATTCTATTTATGTAACAATGATATGTTTTCTCCAAATTTGAGAGGAACCTATGTGGTTTTTCCCTTTAGCAGTGATCAATTAGTCTCCTCTTTAGTGTCATTGTGCTTGTACTGTCTTGATTTGTTCTCTACTTTATCTTTTAATTAATAATTCTTTATAGTTTTTGGAGTTTAGTCTTTTGCTTCCTAATCTACATACTTAATCTCTACACAGCTGCGCTCTGCTATTTCCTCTTACGGCCCTGCTGACGGCCCTAAACGCCCTCCGACCTTCCTGTCTGTTGGTTCTTGTTAAGTAATGTGACCAGAAGGTTCAAACTGTAACAGGGGGGAAGGTTTGCACAAATGCTCTGGTCTATCTTTGAACTGATCACCCACAACCTTCAGTTCTATCATTAGCATATAGTGGAGGGACTTCGTTTATGACTTTAGCAAACCACTTTGTTGGATGTCACCAGAATATCTGCCCCTCGTCCCAAGTCTATTATTAACCAGCCAGGGTATTTTACTGTTTGCACACTGAATCCTATTTTCCTTAGAGATGCTGTCTCTTAAATTCATTACTTAGCACTATTGTACATTTTTGATTCAATTAATTTACGACAATCCCTTCTCTGAGGGGTCTACCCTCATTATGTAACCAGTAAATTTCCAAAATCAAAAATGATATAATTTTCATAAAATATAAACAATTTTTCAAAATTCTCAAAAATTCAAAAAATCCAAAATTTCACTTACCTCTTCTTCTTGCACAGTTATACACATTATCAGTTATTATTATGACATCCAGTCGAGGTCCGTCTCTCTATGCAAAGAGATGATCGTACCATTCTCAGTTTCTTTTTGTTTACGACTATATTTATCCATGTCCTTACTTACCACCTGTGTCTATTTGTGTAATGGCCTCTGCAAGAAAAGATTCTACTTCACACAAAAATAGAAGACTAATATTTCTAATAAAACCCCGAAGGAGACTTAAACCATAAACATATAAAAACTAAATTTCTCCTTCGCAAAAGACCTTCTGAGGTCTATTTCCTCTTAGCTGCAATTCTACCAGTTATCCTCACTGAAACCTCTGAGGTCTATTAATAACCCTTTTTGGCCGTCTCTCTTTCGTTGCAGTTGCGCTAATCGCTCTCTCCTCCAACGTCCTTGGTTCCGCTGTTGGTACTCCGCCAAAATCCACAGAGGAAAAATCATCATTTTCCAATTCCAATTCATGATCTCCTCTGTCTGGTTCCTGCAAAAATCCTTCATTTCCCCTAGAGGGACCATCATGTTCGCCTCGGTCTGGTTCCCCATAATCGTCTTCATTCTCCCCTTCGTCGTGCCTTTCCTCCTGTTCTTGATCAATGAACAGGGGTTCGGATTCCAATTCTTGCCCATCTTGCAGGGCTTTTACGCAATGCGAAAGGTGAAACCACATTGATGATCCTTTTACCTGTAGCGCTCTTTCCGTAGCTCTTACGACCTCGTACGGTCCTTCCCGCCGCGCTCCATACCACTTGCGTCTGAATACTTTAACATAAACGTAGTCCCCTGGTACTATCTGGGGAACATTCCGCCTATCCTCCTCCTCCTCTGTCTCTCGTTTACTAGAGACATAATCATAGATTGCCCCGTGGAGCTTTGACATGTACTTCACGTACTCACGCATCTCGTGGTCTAGAATATCCAAACTCGGACCTTTTCCTGCTGCGCGCAATCCGGGCACAACCATACATCGGCCAAACAACATTTCGTGCGGAGTTAAACGCAGGCCCCGGATCTCGCTAGATCTACAAGCCATCAATGCTAACGGTAACGCGCTCAGCCAGCTTAGACCGGTGTGTTGACAGATCTTAACCAATTTGTTCTTTAGTACCCCGTTCATGCGTTCCACAGCCCCCTGGCTCTGAGGGTGGTAAACGGACCCGAAACGCTGTTTTATCCCCATCTGTTGGAGTACTAAACGCACTGTTTTGTCCACAAACTCTTTTCCATTATCCGACGCGATTTTATCGGGAATTCCGTAACGGCTTATTATATCACGGCATAAGAACTTAGCCACTGAGGCAGCATCCTTATGTTTTGTCGCACAAGCCTCCACCCACTTTGAAAATCGACACACCACGACAAGAATGTACCTTTTCTGGTTAATCGGTTTTATCATGTCTACATAGTCAATCACAAGTTCTCTCATTGGGCCATTTGGGGTGGGGATGTGTCCCGGAGACACAACGATCCCTCTGCGTGCATTGTTCTTCAAGCAAATTGCACATCTACTTATTACACAATCAATCTGCCGTAGCAGGTTTGGCGCCCAAAACCCATACTCCTCAATTTTCATACTCACCTCTCTCCGGTGGGCATGACAGAACTCATGCGCAGTTTGGATCAGCAGTCCGACCAGGCCAGTTGGTGCAACCACAAGTCCCTCATGGTTCCACCACAAACCTGTCCCATCTCTACTAGCCCCCCTTGCTGACCAGAGATTTCTCTCCACCTGACTCGCCTCTTCCTGAAAGGTCAAAACATCTTTGTAAGTAATCTTATCTTCCAACTCCACCTCATGTGTGATAACCAATACCTTACCTGCTCTGTCCGCACCTGTCACTTGCTTGGCAGCGACATCCGCCATGTTGTTACCTCTGGTCACTTTAGACTCATCAGACTGATGGGCACATTTGATAATCGCAATTTGTTTGGGTTTCATTATGGCTTGCAACAAATCGGTTATCTGACTACAGTGTCTTATGGCGGTACCATCTGCTCTCTTAAAACCTTGCCCTTTCCACACCGCTCCGTAGAGAAAACTGATATTCTGTGCGTAGCTACTATCCGTGTAGATATTACAGCTCTTTCCTTCTGCCATTTTGCACGCTTCAGTCAGAGCGACTAGTTCCGCCAGCTGAGCTGAACAGGGTTGTGTCAAGGCTTCGGCCTTTGCTACGACAAACCCATCACCTTGTGATTTTACTACAGAGTAACCTGCTTTTAGGTCCTCTCCAACTCTGTAACATGAGCCATCTGTCCAAAGTTCCAAATCAGGACTGCTAAACGGGAAAGCCTGCAAGTCAGCTCTAAGTCTGGAGTACCTCTCAGCTTGTTCCACACAGTCGTGAGGTTCTCCATCCTCAGGCTTAGGAAGGGTCTGCGCTGGGTTCACTGTGGAACACCTAGTCAAAGTAACATCTTCCTGTTCCAAAATCCTGTAATAGTTTTTCAGACGGGGTATCGTTAGTGCAGATTTACCAGATTCCAACAAATTTTGGATCGCATGTCCTACCATAATATTGACTGGATACCCCATCATGATACTTGCAGCTTTCTCGTACATCAGGAAGACTCCGGCGCAATCTCGGTAGCACGGAGGCATTTCCACCTCTGAATAGGCGATGGAGTAGTATCCTATTGGTTGTGGATGGATCCCCACTCCGGTGTTTTGTGCCAGTACTGCGCATGCATACCTCTGATCTGAAGAGGAAGAGACATACAGTATGAACTGCTTGGTATAATCAGGCAAAGTCAAGGCCGGGGCAGCTAACATACGGGTCTTTATGGTCTCAAATGCCCTTAGGCCCTCCTCAGTCCAGGTTACTTTAGCACTCAACTTATCATTTCCGCAAACTTTGATCATAGCTCTTAAAGGCCCTACTAGTTCTGTATAATTCTCCACCCAAGTGGAACTATACCCGACGATTCCCAAAAACATCATCATCTGTCTTACAGTCACTGGCTTTGGAGCTTTCTTAATAGCCTCCAAATGTTCCTCTGTAATAGCTCGATGGCCTTTTGAAATCGTTTGACCTAGATATGCTACTTTAGGTTGACAGTACTGCAATTTCTTCAAAGACACCTTGTGTCCCTTCTCTGCTAGTAGTTGCAATAGTTCAATAGATTCCTTGTGACATGTTGTCTGATCGTCGGCACACAAGATAATATCATCCATATACTGAATGACTCTGGATTTTAATCTCAGGTCCAACCCGTCCAGATCCTCTCTCAAGATCTTGTTAAAGATGTGTGGGGAATGCTTTAATCCCTGTGGGAGCCTAGTGTACTCATAATGCTCATTCTTATAGGTAAAACCAAAAAAATGCTGGCACTCTTTGCTCAAAGGTACGCTAAAATAGGCGCTACACAAATCTATAACTGTAAAATACTCAGCTTGCGGCGGGATGAATGTCAGTAGTGTGTGGGGATCTGGGACATCGGCGGGATAGTCAATTAAAACCTCATTGACGGCCCTCAAGTCGTGTACCAGACGGTACGAGGTGTCAGGTTTCTCCACTGGCAGCAACGGTGTGTTGCTCTTGGGGCTCTTTGTCTTTCGTAGTACTCCAGCTTCTAGAAGTCCTTTGATTTGTGGCTCAATTCCGGCCACCGCTTTTTCCTTCAGTGGGTACTGACTTTTCCAGGGCAGGGTTGCTCCTGGTCTAAGCTCCACCCTCACTGGTTGAGCAGATTTGATCAGTCCAATGTCGGTGCTATGTTTTGACCACAGCACTTCTGGTATGGCCCCCATCATCTCCTCCTGGAGGCTCAATTTCTGGGGGGTTTCTTCTACTGTCTCCTGTGACAGCTGCACCGTCTGGGGACGTCCCATCCCTGTGCCTTGAATCATTATCTTGATGAACCGTTTGTCTGGGCTTATCCATATGAGTCGGTTCTCCGTCGTCTGTTCGAACTTTATTCCTTCTGCCTCTTTCATCATCCTTCCGATGTGTTGTTGGTCGCACGAGTCGGTCACTTTTAGCGTCACGTGGGGAACGCTGTCTGTGATCTCGTGTTCCTTTTGTAGATAGTTGCTTCGTGCAAGCCGTATTGCTGCTCCTTGGGGACCCATCACTATGCTGGTGGCGTTGAGCTGCACCTCCTCTGGTTGATTTCTCATCCACTCCTCGGCTTGTCTTTCATCCGCATCTTTATAGTATTGTAGAGTGCAGTGGTATGGTGTCTCTGGGTTCCTCGCCGATGGCATATTGGCGGTGATGAAGGTCTCCCATTCCAACGCTGGTCCGAGCAACTCCTGGCTTAGGTTCCCCAACCAGTATACTTCCGGGGGTCGGGGGTCTGTTCTTTGCATCATTTCGTAGTATTGGTCTTCTGGGACGTCGATCACACAACCATCCGGCGTGCATAGAATGTTCATCCCCAACATACCAAGGCCGTCTCTGCCCAGTAAGCCAATGGGTGCGGTGTCGGAGACCAAGATGGAAACCGTCGCCTCTTTGCCTCTGTACTTCAGGGTGACAGGCTCTGTCACTGGAATCAGCTTCTTTATCCCTTCAAATCCAATGGTCCGTACATATCGACTGGACATGGGCAGGTGTGTCGCATCTTTAGGTTGGACCACAGTGTACGCCGCCCCGGTGTCTGCCATCATCCTGACAGATTTATTATTCACCGCTACGTGCACTATCGGTTCCTCCCTTAAGTGTGACAATGACAGCTGGCACCCCCCCATTGAACTCTCTGGGCCTCGTCAGAACTCCTGTTCCGGCCCTCTGGACGGATTCACTGGGCCCCTGTTCTGTTGCTGGTTCTGGTCTTGCATCTGGTCCTGGTTCTGGTATTGGTTCTGGTATTGGTTCTGGTATTGGTTGGGTCCGTACCACTGCCCCTGGGATCGGCCAGAACCTCTTCGACCACCTCCTCTATTATTTCCTCGCCCCCTGCTGCTGGGTCCTTGGCTTCGCCAATCAGCCGTCGGACAGTTCCGGGCGAAATGTCCGATTTCTCCACAATGCCAACACTCCGCTGACGCTGGCCATTCCAGGGGTCCACTTCTTTGCTGTCCATTTCCTCGTCGTGACTGGCCGTTTGATCCCCTCTGATTTGGTTGTTGAGTGGGTGCCGGTGCTTCCTGTTTGGTGGGCTGTGCTGTTTCCTGGTTGTTCAGTTGTCCACTATTCCCCGTCTCGGCTCTGGGTGGTGTGGCTTGTACCAGGGCTTGGAGGTACTCTACCATCTTGACTGCCTCGACCGGCTGTTGGTACATGAGCTTTCGCTGACTTGCCGTTTCTTTGTCTTTGGCCTGTTGTTCCTTCTTCCTGTGCAGCTCCACTTGATGGCTCACGTTCTCCAGGTATGCATTTAACGGAAGGCTTCCCAGGCACACCACTTCGTTCAGTTTCTGTCTCACCTCATTGGAGAGGCCCTTCTGTATTTTCTCTCTTAGCATCGCCTCTCCCATTGGATTTTGTGCAGGGTCTTGGCCGGTCATGTCTCTCCAGGTGGCGTAGGCTTGTGCCACATACTCTCTGGGGGGGGTATCAGGTCCCAACGCACCAATGTGGATCTTATCTGGATGCATCAGGGTGTGATAGGTCTCTCGCAGGACCCGCCACAGTGCTCCTCGGTGAGCGGCGAAGAGGTCCTGGTCGTGGGCTCCAGACACCACATACCGCACCAAGGCAGCCTTGGTTAGTAGTTCTTCCATGCCAGCGACTCCTATTTTGTGAGAGAGTAGTCGCTTGACATCGCCGATAGCCAGCTGTTGGCCTACCATTATTTCCTCCAGCTTGGCAATCCATGGAAAAGCCCCATTCTGGAGGGAGGGCAACTTCTCCGATATTTGGGACATGTCTGAAGCATTCCATGGCTGGTACTCCAATCCCTGATGTCTTATCATCAAGGGTTGTATGTTGACCGTAGACTCTCGGGTAGTGGATCTGGTCACTCTTTTTTCTTCCGCCTTTTTCAACATTTTGATTTCATCTCTTGCTTCTCTCATTTGGTCTTCCAATTCTGTTCGTGCGTCGGTGCCCCTTCTCCAGCGTTCGCCGATTGCTCGGTATCCCTCGGAATCAGTGTCTTTTGCCTCTTGGTAGGCCTGTATCTGTGCTTCCATCTCTCGGTTTTCCTTACTCATCCCATGATGTCGTCGCTTTAATTCCTCCATGGTAGCCGTCAGTTTCATCCGCCGATTGCTTCCTTCGAGGGAAGGTGAGGGCACGGAGAGTGTTGTAGAGTATCTTGGAGCAGGTAAGGTCTTCGGCGTCACTCCTTTGATGAGTCTCTCCCTTCTCTCCTCTTCCTCTCGTTCTCTGTCTTTCTCCTGATACTTGGTCTGGGGCTCCCATGTCTGGTCCTCGTCCTCTGTGTCTTCCCAGTATTCACGGCCTTCGGGGGAATAGGACCGGCGATAGCTGGGAGCTTGTCTTGACCTCTCCCGGGGATAGTCTCCTCTGTGGCTGCGACTCCTGACGTACAGACTATCTATTTTGTCGTCTATCTCCCTGATGTCATCGCTTCGACGTCCCTCTCCTTCTGCCCAGAGAATTTCTTTGGCTGCGGAACTGAGTGGTGTGTATATGCCTCGATGTCTCTCTTCGCCTCGATATCTCTCCTCGTCTCGATATCTCTCCGCCGCCCTGGGATAAGGAATACTGTGGGACTGAACGTCTCGCTCCCTTCTTCTCTCCTGGTCCGTTTCGTCTACTTCAGGTGTTAGGGTGATTGTGGTCACTGCCCGTCCCATCTCTGTTCTACTGCCGCTATTATTGGTTATCTCGTATTGGCTATCCATGTCTATTATAGGCAGGATAGGGTAGATTGGTTCCCTATTCCTGCTGGCATATGGTGGAGGTGCTATAATTACCTCAGGTGCTTTTTGGGAGATGACTATTGTCCTTTTAGGGGCCAGGGGAGTGATCAGAATGGGAGCTAGCTCCTCTGTCGGCAGGGCCTCCTTTTTGACAGTCAAACTGTCCTCAACCATACTCTTCCTTCTCGCAGCTTCCCGAGCGAATTTTGATAAGGTGTCCATTTCTAACATGCGTTTTTTCCCTCTCTTTGTCAGCTTTCCCACTTTTTCCTCTTCCGTTCTATATGTCCTAATTAGAGCATTCAGATCTGATATTATTTCTAAATCAAAAGAGCCCTCAATAGGCCAGGGTTTGGTGATGTGTGGCCATCTTTTATTCCATTTCTCTGATAATTTAATAAGTTTTTTCTCATAGTAAGGATTGTCCTCTGTGTAAGGATTATTTTTAGCAAGCACTTGTATCGGGGTATCCTCCATCCAACCAATTGGTGTACTCGCATCTTTATTTGCCTCTGTTGTCATTTTTCTATATCCGTTTCTTCTTCTCATGTACTTTATTTTATTTTTAAAAAATGGCAGCAGGCAAGAGTGATCTTTGTATTCCCTGTCTAAGTGTAGGTGTCTATGCTTGTGTGACTATCTCCTACTCGAACAACCGCTAACGGTACCTGTAGCCCTGTCTATTCTCTCCTTTCCCTTTTCACTGGTGATCTGTAGTCTTACCTGACTTGTGGTGCCCTTGTTGCCTGGCAGAACTGCTGAAAAAATAGAGCACAAAATACAACAGTTCTTTTTAATTTTTCAACTGGAATTTCACTTTACTCCGTTTTTCCAGTATGAATATATCTTCTATCTAATATTCATACCACATCTAATTTTTGAGAGATTGGTTATCAACAGTATGAATAATCATTTACTTAATTCATACAATTTTTTCAAATTTCTGAGAGATGTTGTGATTGACAGTGGTGTTTGCGTTTTCGGTGTCTACTCCCTTATTTCCGCTTCTATGTTGACTCCTCCTTCGTTGAATATCCGCTTTCCGATGTTTTCCCCGTTCTCCCGCTCCAATGTTCTGTTTTACCTCGAAAATCACAAAGTTTTTGATTAGTGTCTCAGCCCTTATTATATTTCATTCAATCATCTTGTTTCCATTTTTCAATACTACTTCCCCCCAGTGGACATTTGTCCTCCTCAGACACGTGTCCACTAACTTTGTTTATACGCACCTTCCGACATCACTCCCTGCACGCCGCGAGGCCCCACCCTCTGTTTTTGGAAGCGTCCATTACAGACTCCCCACAGAGGACAGGATTACCTCACCACAGGTACAAGGTAGTTAACGCCCAGGCACCCCTTCTTGTCACTCACCCCAGGAAGCCCAGTGCCCTGCTAAACGATCATGCATAACCGTACAGACTCAGCACCAGACCCCAGGGACCTAACAATTCAACACAGTCCTCCTCCTTGTACCTACTTATGGAAACAAAACTCATTCACAAAAACAACATTACCTTTACAATATCCCCAGGCACGTCCCCCAACATCATACCCCATGCACACCCCATCCCTCACCCCTCGACCCAGACTGTCCAGCAGCCCAGATCAAAAAGCGACAGACAGGGCGTACTCATGGTACCTTTGCACCAACGGAACGCCCACCCCCGCTCGGCCCCCTTCGTCATCCTCCTTCACCGCCATTATCCTAGTCATAACAGGTGCAGCCGAGCGGAGTGACTTCTCCACCGCCGGACCGGCTGCGCAGAGAGTCCTAATCAGATACCCAAAGCATGCTCTAATCACCGACACACACACGACCAATATCACAAATATCACTACTGCATAGAGAACGTACTTAACTATCACCCAACCTATATACCCCAACTGCTCCTGACCCCAATCTTCCCACGATGTCCCCCGAGTCTCATGGAGATCCCTCGTAATGTTCTTCAAATGTTCTATCACATCTGGCATCCCTATCTCATCATTTGCTGGCACATAAGTACAGCATTCCTGACCAATCAACGCACACGTACCCCCTGAAGCTGACAACAAAAAATCCATCGCCGCCCTTGTCTGCATCTCCATTAATCTCAACGACCGCATTTCCTCATTTTCTAGGCTAAATCCCTTTGTCGTTGTGATCGTCATCTCCTCAAATAATGCAGCTAAATGATCAATCTCCTGTCCATTAGCATATGTCCCATACGCAGGATATGCCACCTTAAAAAAAATATCTGCACTCACAGCTCGCGCCTTCCTAGCCCCAGGGTGCGTCGGCAAAACATCAGTTATTCTCATCGCCGGTACCAGATATCCCAACGCACACCTTCCTTTCCAACCCGCCGGTAACGCCGCATACGCATTTTCACCACAAATCCAATACGTACCTGGGGGAGCCCGTGCAGCCACCTTTGCAGCCCCCAGGCTCACCCCCCCTACACAATTTCCCAGCGTGCCCACATATTTACCATTTTCGCCGTCTTCACACCTCGTAAACTCTTCTGGCCTAACTGCCACTGGAATAGGCGTAACATCCAACACAGCCTGCTCCGCCATTGCCCCTAACAAACCCTTTGCCTTATGATACCCCTCCTGTCTCTCCTCACTCACACCCTTACATAGGAAAGGTAGATTAAAACCCCTCAGCACAGAGTTATGACACTCAGTGACTGGGTGGGCCATCAACGGCAAACCGGCTGCAGACGACTCTGGCGCTAGGCCACACACATAACAATCAGTTTTATTTGCACTTTTCGCCACCTCCCTTGCTATTTTTATAAACATATTCGTGTGAGGCTCACGCAATTCTCGCCTGTCCACGTCTATATTTATAAGTTCGGGTGCCTGGGGCCAAAAATAAAACAAAACTCCCGCCACAACAAGCAACCAACACGTTACCAGAGCGCCCAAAACCAACACGCACTCCGCACGCCTAGACAAACCAAACATCCTTGGACCGGCCTGCACTCCTCTGCGTTATCTCTGCTTCCCTCCTCCTGCTGCGCGTCTCCCCACTCTCCCTGCAACGCCCCACAGACAACAACCAACAACATCCCTTATTACAAACTGTTCACTATACAACATTTGACCCCTTCCTACTTTTCCCCCTAACCAACCCTCCGATATATCCCTAATAGGAGAGTGGAAGAGGGGGGGGTGGAAAGGCGCCCCCGGGCCGGGGATGGGGACACACACTGGGAAAGGCCCGGGAGGGAGGGAGCACACCCAATTCCCCCAGAGGAGAGGAGACCCGGTCTAGACCAGAGCACGTTTATGCTAGACCGGAAGGGAGGGAACGCCCCGTGAGGGAGTACACCACTAGGGAAGGAGTGACGCACCTCGGAAAGGAGCTAGGACAGGAGGGGAGGGGGAAGAAATATCTGACAAGAGGGGGGGGCGAAACAACAATACCACCACATACCACAACACTACCTATGTCTAAATGGCGGTCGGCGTTGCCTCCTAACCTTCCGACTTTGGTGGAGATCTCCAGCCAAACCTATCATGGGTCTCCACCAGTGTTTTAAAGGCTGCCTCTGCCTCTTTCTGACTCAAAGACGCCCCTCCCGCTCCCTCTCCCCCCTTAACCATGCGACTCTGACCCATCACTAGACTAGTCGCAAATTGCCTCACGACAGCCTCCATGGTATAAGCGCTAGACCAACCACTTGGTGTCAATAATTCCATACATATGACCCCACCCTTGCTCACATAACCATGTTCTAACTTCGGGGAGAGTACCCTCATAAAAGGCGGAGAGAACGGAAAATCCTGTGGAAAAGAGACACCCAACAATATAAACTCCGTCTTAGCCTCCTTCATATCCTGCCACAACAAGGAGTCCACATCCAACTGAAACAACCTAATCTCCCAGCTAAACAGATCATCCCCAACCAATTCTGCTGTAATAAAACTGCCACCCAGACGTCTGACCTCCTGAAGTTCCCTCATAAGTCTTTTTGACCTGACCAGGGCACCCCGAGTCATCTGTGATGATGCAGATGGCGCACTGGTTCCCCTCATTCTTGCGATTGTCCGTGCGAACCAGCCCTGTGGTGCAGACCGCCGTTCCACCGTCTGGCCTTTCACCATCTTTAACTGGTCAGATTAGTCATGCATTAGACAACCTTAATTGCCCAATTAATCCCCACATTCAACACCCCAACCCTGTTAGCACCCTAGACCCTGCCTACAGCGTCACAGAACCCAGACCGGATCCCCCCAAAAGAGACCCAGAGATAAGGAAGGGACGGGGGGGGGGGGGGGGGGGGCAAAAAGCGCACCATTCCCGCACGGGGTCTCACCCCTCTGGCGGAGAGAACTGATATCTCAATCCTACAGCGGGGCGGGGGGCACATACCATAGCATAAACGGAAATGAGGGAACTATACATTAGGGAGGGAGGGGAGGGAGGCGTCTAGGGAAAGGGGGGGGGGAAGGGTGCATCACTGTAGGGGGGGTACTCCTGGGGAAAGAAGGGAAAGGGAGGGAGGAAAGGAGAGAGGGAGAAATGGAGAGGAAGGGAGAGGGAGGGAGAGGAGGGGGGTTCAAGGGAGAGGGAGGGAGGAAGGGAGGGGGAAGAGGGAAGGAGGGAGGGAAGGGGGGGGGGAGGAGGGAGGGATCGGGGAGGAGAGGATGGAGGGGAGGCGGGTTCACACTAAACTTCTGCTGACCGTACCACATAGGGAGGGAATGAGAAGTGAGGGAGATTGGAAGGGAGAGAAACGGAGGGAAGGAGAGAAGTGAAGGAGACAGGGAAGGAAAGGAAAGGAGAAGGGAGAAGAAGGGAGGGAGGAGGGAGGGAGGGAGGGAGGGAGGAAGGGAGAGAAGAGGGAGGGAGGAGGGAGGGAGGGGGAAGAGGGAGGGAAGGGGGGGGGGGAGGAGGGGAGGGAGAAGAGGGAGAAGGAGGGAGGAGGGAGGGAGGGGGAAGGAAAGGAGGGAGGAAGGGAGGGAAGGAAAGGAGAGGAGAGGAGAGGAAAGGAGAGGAGAGGAGAGGAGAGGAGAGGAGAGGAGAGGAAGGGAGGAGGGAGGAAGGGAGAGAAGAGAAAGGGAGGGAGGAGGGAGGGAGGGAAGGGGGGGGGGGGGGGGGGGGGGAGGGAGAAGAGGGAAGGAGGAGAGGAAAGGAAAGGAGGGAGGAAGGGAAGGAAGGGAGGGAGGGAAAGGAGAGGAGAGAAGAGGAAAGGAGAGGAGAGGAGAGGGAGGAGGGAGGGAGGGAGAAGGAGGGAGGGAGGGAGATTTAAAAGCACCCCTCACAGCAGAGGGGACCGTGGCACAACAGAAGCTATATTAATTCCTATGACAACACCGCCCCCTGCTGTATTTTTCCGCACATCACTTCTATTGCACCACAGTACCCCCAAACATCCTGCAGGAGGCGCCCTCAACCTTCTAACAACACGTGCACCATTACGTAGCACGCCAGGCCCACGTGCCCTCTCAATTTTAACCCCAACACCCAGAATCCCCCGCACCGAATTGTAGTTCGTCTTGCAGGCCGGCATCCTGCAGACGTCATCCCCGAAACTACGTCACGTCCGCCATTCCTGAGATCTCGTTGGACACCAGAATAGCAACACGCGAGGCTTCGTCACGGGACTTCATTTGTTTACAAAATTATCTGTTTCTTTCATTCATTCCTAACCTTCTAAACAACTCATCCCCATTTTCTTTCATACAACGCCACAATCACACACATACTCTCATCCAATATTATAATAACCTTCAGCCCTGGGCAGCTCAACACAGCATGTAGCCCCGCCCGGTAGCTTTCCAGCCACCCGACACGATGCTTATAAGCTCCACCGGCTCCCAGCATCACACTAGCCCACGGGTTCCAACGGTAACTTTCTATCACGGTTTCCGCCGCACCTCGTGACGCTAAATGTTAAGCTGGCGCATCAGTGTTTTATCACATCGAATTAATGCATATCTCAATTTACATCCCTTACCCATTTTTTTTTATACATTTCTACACAGGTCTCTATTAGCCCCGCTACTAAACAGTGCTTTATATACTAACTCATAATGCTTCTAAGTGCCCTTCTTTTAATTTTATTTTAAGCGCAGTTTTAATAAGTGCTCCATCCCACGGCTTACTTTCTACTTTTTACCCCCATCAAACCTCTTCTCAGCCTCTCTATCTTTGACATTCAAGCATCGTTGAGGAAACTATACGTCTCGCACCAATCGACCAAATGCCTTCCTATGAATCCGTACAAATTTGCGAATTCTATAAGCAGATTAACGTCGGGCCACCATATCAGATCCGTCTCAAAACGTCTTTTTAAACTCGTCCGTACATGCATGCCGATTCTAAGAGTGAAGTTCGTGATTGATTAGCACGGAAAAAGCAATTTACCTTTCTGACGATGCGGCCGAACGAACACAATCTAGTCTATTACATTTATGATTGAGTCCTGTTCCAACTGCCCGCGTCCTTCCTCCGACTCCCAGCATCTAACTCTTCATCACAACAGCCGACGCCAGTCCAGTCATGTGAGAACTGGAGCCAAACGTCGGCTGTTTTGATGTCATTAGATGCCTTTTCACAACCCCTAGTTCATGGCTGTCCACCCAGCATCTCCCTAAACCCATCTCTCAATGACGCAACTTACCGTCTATTTTCCGCCGGCGTTTGGATGTCCGTAGAGTAGAATGTAGAGTAGACAGTCGTTGAAAACGTCGTTGCTCTGCCAAATGAGAGATTTTGTCTTCGAAGGATGGTATAGTGGATTTTCAGCTCAGGAAAACGGCTCCAAATTGACGTGTATTTTCTAATCGTATAGTGGATCTCTTTCTAGTACTCGGCTGTTTGTACTCACACGTTCTGTTCAATTGTCTTATAAATGATTTGGAGTCGGAGCCAGGCGCTAAGGTACAAAGACAGTCTGGCCGTCGTTTATTGGAAGATCCAAACAGCTTAAAGTTCTTGTCAACTTTTCTATGTCTAATCAGCGTCTGCAGCACGTCTCGATTGGATAGTTTTCAGCGTAGGTTTTGGGGGTCGTCTCAAGATGCTTTCTCCGTTTCGTCCTCGTGGTCTGCTCCTGGCCTCCGTGGTCGTTTTTCAGGTCTCAGATCTGTGGTAAATATATGGACTAGAACAACCCCTCCCCCATTGATCGAGTCCTTGAGATGTGATGTCACATGCCAAGGACTCCAATGTGATTGGTTTACCACTCTAGGAGACTGTCTCCCTCTCCAAATAGGGAGGTGAAGTAACTTATTTCGGGCCTGTTTTTTCAAAGACTACACAGTTATTGTTTGATCAAAATATATGAGTGAATACTTTTGTTTAACAGATTGCAGAATGGTTATAACACAGCACAAGCACACCACTTTGCCAAAGGGATTTAGATTTGCAAAATCCCTCTTTCAAAAGTTTACATCAGGATCACCCATTTTCAATTCATAGTATTTAGCATTTTTACTAAATGAACACACTCTACTTTGCTAAATGCTTTTTACTGTTTTACTGTTCCATTCCAGATTGTGCTAGACTATCTAAATCTTATAGTATAATTCAGATTTAGATCATTTTGGCCACAGTTTCCTTATATAATGTTTGATGCAAAACTCCATTATCTAATTAATGTTTTAGGAGAAAGGATAACAGTTTGTTTTAATCTTACTTTGTCTTATTTTAAGTTTCTAAATCCTGTGTTATTTAATTTAGTCTCTCGCTGGTAATGGTCTTTAACTATTATTCCCTAAATTAACTAGAATTCTATTTATGTAACAATGATATGTTTTCTCCAAATTTGAGAGGAACCTATGTGGTTTTTCCCTTTAGCAGTGATCAATTAGTCTCCTCTTTAGTGTCATTGTGCTTGTACTGTCTTGATTTGTTCTCTACTTTATCTTTTAATTAATAATTCTTTATAGTTTTTGGAGTTTAGTCTTTTGCTTCCTAATCTACATACTTAATCTCTACACAGCTGCGCTCTGCTATTTCCTCTTACGGCCCTGCTGACGGCCCTAAACGCCCTCCGACCTTCCTGTCTGTTGGTTCTTGTTAAGTAATGTGACCAGAAGGTTCAAACTGTAACAGGGGGGAAGGTTTGCACAAATGCTCTGGTCTATCTTTGAACTGATCACCCACAACCTTCAGTTCTATCATTAGCATATAGTGGAGGGACTTCGTTTATGACTTTAGCAAACCACTTTGTTGGATGTCACCAGAATATCTGCCCCTCGTCCCAAGTCTATTATTAACCAGCCAGGGTATTTTACTGTTTGCACACTGAATCCTATTTTCCTTAGAGATGCTGTCTCTTAAATTCATTACTTAGCACTATTGTACATTTTTGATTCAATTAATTTACGACAGGTACAATACAGTACAGCTCAATACACACAATTGTTAAGGGGATGCAGACCAGAGAAAGACTTTCGTCTTGTTTACATCAGGGTCCCCCATTTTCAACTCATAATGACATTTATGACATACGCAACATACAGATATATATCATGACATTTCTGACATACATGACATACAGGTATACAGGGTTCACATAAACATTGTGTAACTGCACGTTATACTGACACAAAGTATCACACACAAACACACACACACATGCATAATGCTTAACAAGTGCTCGAGAATGCAGAGTGCATTCTCATTGTAGTGCCAAGTCATCTCCTTATTAAGATGCCAACCCCCCCTCATACTCTTCTGTTATAGATCTCATTATAGATCCTTTCCCCCTGATATCCTCTTTGCATTGTATAGCGGCAGCTCCGCTCGAGCCTGCACAGGTGACCTCGGGACTGTAATGATGCGAGTGTTGGCTCTCACCGAGCTGCTGTCCTCATGTTCCTCAGACTCTGTGTAATGATGTGAGTGCTGGCTCTCTCACCCAGGTGCTGTCCTCATGTCCCTCAGACTCTGTGTGATGATGTGAGTGCTGGCTCTCTCACCGAGGTGCTGTCCTCATGGTCCTCAGACTCTGTGTGATGATGTGAGTGCTGGCTCTCTCACCGAGGTGCTGTCCTCATGTTCCTCAGACTCTGTGTGATGATGTGAGTGCTGGCTCTCTCACCGAGGTGCTGTCCTCATGTTCTTCAGACTCTGTGTGATGATGTGAGTGCTGGCTCTCTCACCCAGGTGCTGTCCTCATGGTCCTCAGACTCTGTGTGATGATGTGAGTGCTGGCTCTCTCACCCAGGTGCTGTCCTCATGGTCCTCAGACTCTGTGTGATGATGTGAGTGCTGGCTCTCTCACCCAGGTGCTGTCCTCATGGTCCTCAGACTCTGTGTGATGATGTGAGTGCTGGCTCTCTCACCGGGGTGCTGTCCTCATGGTCCTCAGACTCTGTGTGATGATGTGAGTGCTGGCTCTCTCACCGAGGTGCTGTCCTCATGTTCCTCAGACTCCGTGTGATGATGTGAGTGCTGGCTCTCTCACCCAGGTGCTGTCCTCATGGTCCTCAGACTCTGTGTGATGATGTGAGTGCTGACTCTCTCACCCAGGTGCTGTCCTCATGGTCCTCAGACTCCGTGTGATGATGTGAGTGCTGGCTCTCTCACCCAGGTGCTGTCCTCATGTTCCTCAGACTCTGTGTGATGATGTGAGTGCTGGCTCTCTCACCCAGGTGCTGTCCTCATGTTCCTCAGACTCTGTGTGATGATGTGAGTGCTGGCTCTCTCACCCAGGTGCTGTCCTCATGTTCCTCAGACTCTGTGTGATGATGTGAGTGCTGGCTCTCATCACCGAGGTGCTGTCCTCATGTTCCTCAGACTCCGTGTGATGATGTGAGTGCTGGCTCTCACCCAGGTGCTGTCATGTTCCTCAGACTCTCTGTAATGATGTGAGTGCTGGCTCTCTCACCGAGGTGCTGTCCTCATGGTCCTCAGACTCCGTGTGATGATGCGAGTGCTGGCTCTCTCTCACCCAGGTGCTGTCCTCATGGTCCTCAGACTCTGTGTAATGATGTGAGTGCTGGCTCTCTCACCCAGGTGCTGTCCTCATGGTCCTCAGACTCTCTGTGTGATGATGTGAGTGCTGGCTCTCTCTCACCGAGGTGCTGTCCTCATGTTCCTCAGACTCTGTGTGATGATGTGAGTGCTGGCTCTCTCTCACCCAGGTGCTGTCCTCATGGTCCTCAGACTCTCTGTAATGATGTGAGTGCTGGCTCTCTCACCGAGGTGCTGTCCTCATGGTCCTCAGACTCCTCCATGAAGATTTTTGCCTTCCAACATGGTGTGTAGTGTAGGGTTGGTTTTGCCTTAACCCTTTGACTGCCGCACTACCAAACGGTTTAACCCTTTCACTGCATCAACACACAGAAGGTTCACCCTTTCACTGCCACACAACAGCCGGTTAACCCTTTCACTGCCACACTACAGAAGGTTAACCCTTTACTGTCCCACTACAGATGGTTTCTGTAGTGTGATAGTAAAAGGGTTAACCTTCTGTAGTGTGGCAGTGAAAGGGTAAAAAGCTGCCCTGCAGGCGCCCAAGTGGCGAACCATGTAACGTGCTGCGTCGCGAAGCGGCCGACCCGGGTTCGATTCCCGGACCCGGCGTCCTTTGCCGAGTGTCTCCCCCCCCCCGCTCTGTCTCCCGTTCTTCCTCTCTCTCTCTCTCTCTCTACCGGACTGCCCGGTAGTAAAACCAATAAAAATCTACAAAAACATAATAAAAAAAATTTATAATAATAAACTGCCCTGCAGCTGTGCCCACAACACCACCTATAATCCACCTATATATATGTAAAATGTAGCACTGAACGGCACAGGAAGTCCTTCATTCCGACAGCCATCAGACTTTACAATGCATCACTGTGCCTCACTGCATCACTGAGCACCGGGTGACAGTTACCATGTTCCTGGACTTTTACTTTTAAAACAACATTGTTCAATATTACACTTACTGTACACTTACTGTAGATTTCTGTATATTTGTACTGTATATTTTATATTAGCATGTATATACATAACATAGGAAATGTAAATCCCAGACCGTATTTTATTCTTTTATTCTTAGGCTTATTTTATTCTTTATTCTTAGTCAATCTTTTTGTTATTCTTATTTGTGACTTTGTTGTGTCTATACCTAAATGTTTACTGTGAGCGATTTGTAGTGCCAAATTTCCCTCTGGATGATTCAAGTGTATCTATTCTATCATCTAGCGATTGTGGTCAATATCAATGTTTTCAATGAGGCACAAAATGGCCATTCACCCAGTGGCAGATTTCCTCTCAGATATTTTGGCTACTGTCTCGTGCTTCATTCTGGGTGCAGCTGGATACTGAACTAATCCCGATACACACTTTGGAAGAGGTGCGGCTCACCGATGCAATATAACTCTCGGATTTGTCTCGGGGAAATACACAGTATTGGATTTTGACAGACCTCATCAACTTTGCCCAAATACATAGCCGAGAAAGTAATATTGTGTTCATTGATTCACAATGCAACTTTGTCACTCTGTGGAAATAAATGTTCAGTCACCATTTGCCCAATGGTTCAGTGAAGAGTGAGGAGTGTTTGGCAGAGCCCTACAACTCTGTTAGATTACCCTCGCATTCGGAATGCAAAATCATCGAGAGAGGGAGAGCGAGCGCGAGAGAGAGAGACACAGAGAGAGAGAGAGAGAGAGAGAGAGAGAGAGAGAGAGAGAGAGAGAGAGAGAGAGAGAGAGATAGAGAGAGAGAGAGAGAGAGAGAGAGAGAGAGAGATGAATTATATCCTCGGGGACGGTTAGCTTGGTAATTGGAAGCCCCATCGAGCATCAACCTCTGGTGGAAAACTGATTGGTCGACCTCTATGTCTCGTATTTTTTTAATCAAACAAACACTCAGACTCGGAAATGTGTCCATCCGCTCTCATTGTTGAGACTAACAACGATGATAAGTCGTTGTGACATTTCTGAAAGAAAACTGTTATAATCATCTGTCTGGCTGCACCTCGCAGATTTGTGTCTATGCCTCCCAAACCGAGCGTTCACCTTTGTAAAAGATTGTGGATTTGTCTAGTAATTCTTCTGAATGATTGTCTGTCTCGTTCCCTCGAAGGAGTCAGCAGCGAAGACATCACTGTTTCATACAGTAGGTCTAATGATCTTCTTGTACTTTGTGACACTCAAGTGAGATACTGTATGTTGCACAATCATCAGGTGTATAGCTGACCTCTTTAGGTGGATGTTAATACTGGATTGTGCAGATTTACATCCAAAGCGACATACAAGTCAGCAGGAAGGGTACAACTCTGGCAGCTAAGGGTCAGTAAGATTGTTCGTCAATCAGTGTCGAACTTGAGTGCTACACTCCAAGTCCATAGTAGTATAGACATAATAGCATAGTAGATAGTAGTATAGGCATAGTAGATAGTACAGTAGATAGTATAGACATAGTAGCAAAGTGCATAATAGTATATATAGTAAAATAAAACATTTTATTGATTGAAGACGGTTGTCCTGACTGTGGTGGGAAGTTCGTTCCACCTTCGTGGAGTGAGGACAGAAAATAGCGGCTAGTTAGCAAAGGGAAGGAAGCCAGTGCAGCTCTCTGAGAAGTGGGATGATGTGGGCTGATTCTGGTAGATCTGAGATGAGGCGGGTCGCTGCGTTCTGTGTCATTTGAGAGTAAACGATGATTAGATAACTATGACTTGAAGTTAAAATGCCAAAGGCAGGCACACCTACTGGATTGTTTGTGTCTGGGATGATGAGGTGTTGCTATTTTGATGAAAGGCCACCGTGACTTTTCATTGCTGAACGAACACACACCTACAGTAACCCTTGTGAGAATAAAGGCTCCACAGCTGTTGCCAATGAGTGGGCTGATGCAAGAAGCCCCAGGCATTCGGCTTTTTACCACTTACCATGTTTTCATACTTATTCTACTTTAGTCTGTGATTGCTTGGTGAAAGTGAAAAGCATTGACTTTTTAAACTAATATTTCACAGTCGTCCACAAGTCGTTTGTGAGTAGATTCCATGCCTCCCTAACAAACTGAACAAGCTAGTGTGGAAGGCTAGCTCCGTTGTGGGAGTTGAGGAAGAAGCCGTCCGCTGGAGAACCCCTCCCACCCCCTCCATGAGGAGCTTCTTAACTAATTCCCCGCCAACAACGAGTTTACTCGTTATTGGGAGCCGATGTATACTCGTTATTTGATAGTTTTTCCTTTTTTTTCGATATTTGTATTCATTATTCATCCAGGCACCTTGGTGTTACCATAGTGAATGAGTCTGAGACCGCCAAAGTGCAATACCGGCCGCATCCAGCTAGACAGCGGTATCGAGCACCCTTTGAAACCTTGTATCTTCGCCTGTGAAATGGTCAAATGTCACCGGTCTCACTTTTCGCTGTCGGGCCAGTCTTGCGGTTCTCCCGGTTGCATTGAAGCTCGTCAAATATCCCCGATCCATATGTTGTGGTGGGTTATGTCGTACACCAAATGGACATTGGATATACCAGATGGCGATCAAACAATTGGAATATTATTTTTGGAATACTCCCGATCACAGGTAAGGACTATCTGACGTAAATTTTTGCTTGATCGTGCAATGCTTTTATACCGATCGGCTGATTTTAGTGTTCAATACGAATGCCGTTAGTGGCAATCAAATAATCAGAAACGACCCCCCCCCCCCATTTCATGCATTCATGATGAAACATAATACCTATGAATAGATTTGATTTGGTAATAATAGCGTGTACAGGCAAGAAACGGCAACGTTTATAGTAGAATTCACGTATAAGGCTATTACTCAGCCTTTCGGGAATTACCCCAAACCACCCTATAACGATGGGTGGAAGAATGTATTCTTTTTCACATATTGAACGATAGATAGGTGATGTCAAATGGGCCATAGTATTGTATCCATAGCTATAATATAGAATATAGTTATAGATCTACAAACAAGGTGACGCACTCCTATCTTTTAAAGCGTGGCAGTGCTAGAACAGGGCCCGACTAATTCCCGGCGGTCAATGAGTTAACGTTCCGAGCCGCCGCACATTGCAGAGCATTTTCCCTCGTTTGACGGCGGCGTCCCACTGTTTTAGTGTCTCTGAACCAATACATTGGTTGAAAGCTAAGATGGCAGCCGTTTGAAAGACATGGCCTATTTCATGCTTACAATTTCGGGTTATAAGACCAAGATATCTCACGTGAGGGATATTTCCCAGGATATGTATGTTTTTCTCTCACTCGAAAGGTCCAGACTTGTTCGACAGAGGCATCTGTTTGCTAAATAATTCAGAGGTAAGTATAAAGAAAACTTTTATTTCAGTGTGTTCAAACCTCTGTAACTCTATTACAGTAGCACTCAGCGTGATTCTTCCTGTTTCCTTTCAGGAAATTCTTCCTGTTTCCTTTCAAAAGAGGCCAGTCTCATGCATGTGCTACAAATGGTTCAAGAATAGCTTTCAAATTACTTTGGGTATGCAATCGACAGGCGTTTTATGCTAAATTTACAGGAGTGTTAATTGGAGCAATTATATTATAATTATTATTTTTTTTACTAAAAAGTTACTTTTCACAGTAGCGCATAACTTTTTGGTGTCAGTAATCAGTAAAGTAACTGAGTTACTTTTGAAATGAAGTAACTAGTGATGGTAACTAGTTATTATTTTTCAGTAACTAGCACAACACTGCTCGTAACGCAGAGGAGGAGGAGTCCTGCTGCGCTCCTTCCTCTGGTGAAGGTCAAGTAAGTTTCCTCTGCCCACTTTTTCGGCCACCGGCGCCGAGGGTTTGTCCCAGCCGGACACGGTGCCACCCTGCCGGGCAGAGCAGCAGTCTGACACGGTGCCACCCTGCCAGGGCAGAGCAGCAGGAGGACCACTCCTTCAGCGGAGGAAGATAAGGAATGGCTGATGTCACATCTCCTCCGGCTTAACCCTTTCACTACCACACTATCGAAGGTTAAAGGGGACCTATTGTGAGAATGGCCGTGTCCTGTGTCTTGTATTGTTTTTAGTGAGGGTGAGGGGGCTGTCCCAACACTGAGACGATTTTAAATATGTGCAGTATTGGTAACATACTGGAACATAAGTGCAAGTAGTAATGATACTAGTGGTAACAGTAGTGAGTGGGAGGATTTAATCAGACAGTCACCATAGTAATAGTGATAACGGTATACATGGACCAAACCATAGTAACACACTGCACCAGAGACAGTGTTTATTATTAGGAGTCAGATAGTCCTAACAGTGTTTATCATTAAGAGTCAGATAGTCCTAACAGTGTTTATTATTAAGAGTCAGATAGTCCTAACAGTGTTTATCATTAAGAGTCAGATAGTCCTAACAGTGTTTATTATTAAGAGTCAGATAGTCCTAACAGTGTTTATCATTAAGAGTCAGATAGTCCTAACAGTGTTTATTATTAAGAGTCAGATAGTCCTAACAGTGTTTATTATTAAGAGTCAGATAGTCCTAACAGTGTTTATTATTAAGAGTCAGATAGTCCTAACAGTGTTTATTATTAAGAGTCAGATAGTCCTAACAGTGTTTATCATTAAGAGTCAGATAGTCCTAACAGTGTTTATTATTAAGAGTCAGATAGTCCTAACAGTGTTTATTATTAGGAGTCAGTTAGTTCTAACAGTGTTTATTATTAGGAGTCAGTTAGTTCTAACAGTGTTTATCATTAAGAGTCAGATAGTCCTAACAGTGTTTACTATTAAGAGTCAGATAGTCCTAACAGTGTTTATATTAAGAGTCAGATAGTCCTAACAGTGTTTATCATAAGAGTCAGATAGTCCAAACAGTGTTTATTATAAAGAGTCAGATAGTTCTAACAGTGTTTATCATTAAGAGTCAGATAGTCCTAACAGTGTTTACTATTAAGAGTCAGATAGTCCTAACAGTGTTTATATTAAGAGTCAGATAGTCCTAACAGTGTTTATTATTAAGAGTCAGATAGTTCTAACAGTGTTTATTATTAAGAGTCAGATAGTCCTAACAGTGTTTATTATAAAGAGTCAGATAGTTCTAACAGTGTTTATTATTAAGAGTCAGATAGTCCTAACAGTGTTTATATTAAGAGTCAGATAGTCCTAACAGTGTTTATATTAAGAGTCAGACAGTCCTAACAGTGTTTATATTAAGAGTCAGATAGTCCTAACAGTGTTTATATTAAGAGTCAGATAGTCCTAACAGTGTTTATATTAAGAGTCGGATAGTCCTAACAGTGTTTATATTAAGAGTCGGATAGTCCTAACAGTGTTTATAATTAAGAGTCAGATAGTCCTAACAGTGTTTATTATTAAGAGTCAGATAGTCCTAACAGTGTTTATAATTCAGATAGTCCTAACAGTGTTTATCATAAGAGTCAGATAGTCCTAACAGTGTTTATCATAAGAGTCAGATAGTCCTAACAGTGTTTATCATAAGAGTCAGATAGTCCAAACAGTGTTTATTATAAAGAGTCAGATAGTTCTAACAGTGTTTATTATTAAGAGTCAGATAGTTCTAACAGTGTTTATTATTAAGAGTCAGATAGTCCTAACAGTGTTTATTATAAAGAGTCAGATAGTTCTAACAGTGTTTATATTAAGAGTCAGATAGTCCTAACAGTGTTTATTATTAAGAGTCAGATAGTCCTAACAGTGTTTATTATTAAGAGTCAGATAGTCCTAACAGTGTTTATTATTAAGAGTCAGATAGTCCAAACAGTGTTTATTATAAAGAGTCAGATAGTTCTAACAGTGTTTATTATTAAGAGTCAGATAGTTCTAACAGTGTTTATTATTAAGAGTCAGATAGTTCTAACAGTGTTTATTATTAAGAGTCAGATAGTTCTAACAGTGTTTATATTAAGAGTCAGATAGTCCTAACAGTGTTTATTATTAAGAGTCAGATAGTCCTAACAGTGTTTATTATTAAGAGTCAGATAGTCCTAACAGTGTTTATTATTAAGAGTCAGATAGTCCAAACAGTGTTTATTATAAAGAGTCAGATAGTTCTAACAGTGTTTATTATTAAGAGTCAGATAGTTCTAACAGTGTTTATATTAAGAGTCAGACAGTCCTAACAGTGTTTATTATCAAGAGTCAGACAGTCCTGACAGTGTTTATTATTAAGAGTCAGATAGTCCTAACAGTGTTTATTATCAAGAGTCAGACAGTCCTGACAGTGTTTATTATTAAGAGTCAGATAGTCCTAACAGTGTTTATTATTAAGAGTCAGATAGTCCTAAAAGTGTTTATTATTAAGAGTCAGATAGTCCTAACAGTGTTTATAATTCAGATAGTCCTAACAGTGTTTATCATAAGAGTCAGATAGTCCTAACAGTGTTTATCATAAGAGTCAGATAGTCCTAACAGTGTTTATCATAAGAGTCAGACAGTCCTGACAGTGTTTATTATTAAGAGTCAGATAGTCCTAACAGTGTTTATTATTAAGAGTCAGATAGTCCTAACAGTGTTTATTATTAAGAGTCAGATAGTCCTAACAGTGTTTATTATTAAGAGTCAGATAGTCCTAACAGTGTTTATTATTAAGAGTCAGATAGTCCTAACAGTGTTTATTATTAAGAGTCAGATAGTCCTAACAGTGTTTATTATTAAGAGTCAGATAGTCCTAACACTGTTTATTATTAAGAGTCAGATAGTCCTAACAGTGTTTATTATTAAGAGTCAGATAGTCCTAACAGTGTTTATTATTAAGAGTCAGATAGTCCTAACAGTGTTTATTATTAAGAGTCAGATAGTCCTAACAGTGTTTATTATTAAGAGTCAGATAGTCCTAACAGTGTTTATTATTAAGAGTCAGATAGTCCTAACAGTGTTTATATTAAGAGTCAGATAGTCCTAACAGTGTTTATTATTAAGAGTCAGATAGTCCTAACAGTGTTTATTATTAAGAGTCAGATAGTCCTAACAGTGTTTATTATTAAGAGTCAGATAGTCCTAACAGTGTTTATTATTAAGAGTCAGATAGTCCTAACAGTGTTTATTATTAAGAGTCAGACAGTCCTAACAGTGTTTATTATTAAGAGTCAGATAGTCCTAACAGTGTTTATTATTAAGAGTCAGATAGTCCTAACAGTGTTTATTATTAAGAGTCAGATAGTCCTAACAGTGTTTATCATTAAGAGTCAGATAGTCCTAACAGTGTTTATTATTAAGAGTCAGATAGTCCTAACAGTGTTTATTATTAGGAGTCAGTTAGTTCTAACAGTGTTTATTATTAGGAGTCAGTTAGTTCTAACAGTGTTTATTATTAAGAGTCAGATAGTCCTAACAGTGTTTATAATTAAGAGTCAGATAGTTCTAACAGTGTTTATTATTAAGAGTCAGATAGTTCTAACAGTGTTTATTATTAAGAGTCAGATAGTCCTAACAGTGTTTTAAGAGTGTTTATTATTAAGAGTCAGATAATCCTAACTGTGTTTATTATTACATTTACATTTACATTTAGTCATTTAGCTGACGCTTTTATCCAAAGCGACTTACTGTACGACAAGACAGCAAGAAGGGTACAACTCTATCAGCTGCGTAACAATGTTTATCAAAGTGTTGCGTGTTACAGTGTAGGTTACTGTAGTTTATTAGGACAAGTGCATGACAGTAAGGTTAGTCACGGTTAGGTTTTTATCATTTCAGATAATGGTTGAAGAAGTGAGTCTTTAGTCGACGGCGAAAGATTGGACGGGATTCGGCTGTCCTAACTGGGATGGGTAGTTCATTCCACCACTGTGGGGCAAGGACTGAGAATAGGCGGCTTCTCTTTGATGACCCTCCGGGAGCTTGGATAGGAGTAGGTCTGAGGCGGCCAGAAGATGCAGAGTGTGGGGGTCTTGAGGGTGTGTAGTTAGAGACCATTGACCGGAGGTAGGCGGGAGCGGTTCCCTTTGCCATACGGTATGCTAGGTCGAGGGCCTTGAAGCGGATACGTGCAGCCATGGGGAGCCAGTGCAGGTCCCTTATTAAGAGTGAGATAGTCGGGAGTGGCTGGGTAGCATAGAGGACTAAGCACTCGCCTACCAAAGCAGAGACTCTGGGATCGAATCCAGCTGTCAGCAGTACCTCCGGCATGGTCGTCCCTACTAACACAATTCGCAGTGTTAGTGAGTGGGAAGCCGGTGGGGTATGTGTCGTGGTCGTTGTAAACTGCGACTCCTACTGGTCGGAGTAGGACACTGTTCAGCAGGGAGGGGATCTGGGGGAAATAGTGTGAACGTTCCCCCAGTGAAACTCCTCGCTGTCAGGTGAAAAGAAGCGGCTGGCGACTCCACATGTATCGGAGGAGGCATGTGGTAGTTCTACACCCTCCCCAGCCATCTTGATAACGGCAACTAACACGATTAATGACAAATTACTAAGACTTCTACACATGCTGCCATACTTAATTACCATAGCAACCACTCACTGCAGAGAACATTCTTCTCAAAATGCAGTGGATTATCATTTGACTCGACGTAAAACCACACCACGTTTAATTATTTCCTCTGAACATGTTTGTTTTGTACCAAGTGGTTTCGTTGTTGCCGCCATCTTTAGTGTTACAAAGTTCTCCATTCAAAACTCCCCAGAGCGCTCCGCCTCCTCATTATATAGTGTCTGATAACTCTACAAGGCCATATTCTTGAACACTGCAAACTTTAGATTAACTGCACTCTTCACGATACAGTTTAGGGCACTAATCTCACTAATATATGCATAAGAAATCTCACATGAAAATGAAATATGTTAAGTTGGACTGCTTAGACTGCCAACACTTATTTGAACTTAATCAAACTGTGGGGAAGTGGTACAGTGATCTTAAAGTCTTTGCTAACACAAATTAATAACTCAGCCAGTGTGAGAGAGAGAAGGAGAGAAAGTGTGTGTGTGTGTGTGTGTGTGTGTGTGTGTGTGTGTGTGTGTGTGTGTGTGTGTGTGTGTGTGTGTGTGTGTGTGTGTGTGTGTGTGTGTGTGTGTGTGTGTGTGTGTGTGTGTGTGTGTGTGTGTGTGTGTGTGTGTGTGTGTGTGTGTGGGGGTGCGTGCGTGCGTGCGTGTGTGCGTGTGTGCGTGTGTGTGTGTGTGTGTGTGTGCGTGCGTGTGTGTGTGAGAGAGAGACAGAGACACAGAGAGAGGGGGGTGACTGTGTGAACTTGATGTGCAAGGCCCTGGTCATTGATTGACATGCATGCACGCAAATCACAGTCACACACACAAATAACTACCGTACACTTTCAATTAGTCCATCAATGAACACAACCGGCATGTATTTGGGAGGCTGTGAGGTCCAAGGCCTTCAATTCCTACTTTTGCACAAAACTCTTGCTCAGCAAAAAGTGGAAAACTCATTTAAACCAGTATGATAAATTATTTTCAATCAATTTTCAATTGGCACTCTGATAAACCCAGGCAGCCTACAATATAATAATAATAATAATAATAATAATAATAATAATAATAATAATAATAATAATAATAATAATAATAATAATAATAATAATAATAATAATAATAATAATAATAATAATAATAATAATAATAATAATAATAATAATAATAATAATAATAATAATAATAATAATAATAATAATAATAATAATAATAATAATAATAATAATAATAATAATAATAATAATAATAATAATAATAATAATAATAATAATAATAATAATAATAATAATAATAATAATAATAATAATAATAATAATAATAATAATAATAATAATAATAATAATAATAATAATAATAATAATAATAATAATAATAATAATAATAATAATAATAATAATAATAATAATAATAATAATAATAAACTGTATTTGTATAGCCCCTTTCATACATAAACTGCAGCTCAAAGTGCTTCACAACAGAAAAAAAGACAGGCATACAATGAGCACATAAAGTGCAGACGTATAAAACCACAGTTTTGTGACAAGCACCGGAGCAACACCCCGACACCAGAGGCTGCAGAATAATGAAGGACCCTCACCACCCCAACAATAGCCTGTTCAAGCTGCTGCGGTCAGGCAAGCGCCTTCCTCCGCATACATGCAGCAAGAACAGAGAGATCTGGGCGGGATCCACAAAGAATGGATTGCACGGTGCTAATTGCCTCCTACTTACAATTCATTATGAATTGAAAATGGGGGACCCTTGTGTAAACAAGACGAAAGTCTTTCTCTGGTCTGCATCCCCTTAACAATTGTGTGTATTGAGCCTTACTGTATTATACCTATTCTGCAATCTGTTAATAAAATTCATAATGAATTGTAAGTAGGATGCAATTAGCACCGTGCAATCCATTCTTTGTGGATCCCGCACGCTCAGCTTCTTCCCCCATGCTATCAGAACACTGAACACACTGATCTCTCCACATACTGTACAAGCACACATGAACACACACACACACACACACACACCCCCCATCCTCACTTGCACTCTCTCACACACCCCACACACAAACACACTACAAAAAAAGTCACTTTAAAAAACCTAAATGTATATTCATATATTTTTGTATATGGTACTCATTAACTTTATTTCTTAAGCTTAGCATTGTATTGTATTTTATTCATATGACTTTTTATCATGTCTATTTTATTATCTATTCTATTTTATTATTTGTATTTTTGCACACTCAAGGAGGGCATGGCCACCTTCATTTCACGACCTGTCTCGTGTATGTATGTGACGAATAAATCTCTTGAATCTTGAATCACAAAGAGGTTTTGTCAAGAAGACAAACATCACGGGTGGTTCGACAGCTGGACTGTTGTGTATTCATGAGAAAGAGCACTCCTACCTGGTATCCCTGTGAAGCTCGAAGAAAGCAACACAGAAACCACTATTGATCTTGAATACATGCACATTCAATGTCAGTGGAGGCGGGGGGTGAGGGGGCACCATGTACATGTAGGCACGTAGGTAACCTTTGAGTCAAGTACCGTCTATAACCGTTCTTGTTCCAAGTGGAGCTTATCTGCCAACAAATGTACTTCCAAATCATATTACGCAACATAATAATAATAATATGTATGGTTTTGAAGAAAAAGATTAAAGATTATTATTTAAACATTTATTTTGGTAAGTAATAGGGATGTACCGAATATATATATATATTTTTTGGGCTTCTCACATTTTTATGTTCTGTTGAGGTTTTCGAATGCGGGTGTTGGAATGTTTGCTGTGACGTCATCATTGGGGAGTAAGGTTAAACGGGCTATCTATGTTCAATTATATTTATCTATTAATTAGATCTAGATGGATTCAGTCGGAGCCTGTCTATTTGCTTTGTCCAATTGCCGTGTTTGTTTTGTAATTGTGTTTATAGCGTGTTATTTATTATAATTAAATTATGACATTTTGAGATGATCAGCATCGGTCAATTTATCTCTCCCTCTGTGTGTTTGTCTGTGCTTCAATACACCAAGCTAACTTGGCACAGTGTTTAATGAGAGATAGTAGTGGATTCACAGTATTTAATGAGATAGTAGTGGATTCACAGTATTTAATGAGAGATAGTAGTGGATTCAGAGTGTTTAATGAGATGGTAGTGGAGTCACAGTGTTTAATGAGATGGTAGTGGAGTCACAGTGTTTAATGAGATGGTAGTGGAGTCACAGTGTTTAATGAGATAGTAGTGGATTCACAGTGTTTAATGAGATAGTAGTGGATTCACAGTGTTTAATGAGATGGTAGTGGATTCACAGTGTTTAATGAGATAGTAGTGGATTCACAGTGTTTAATGAGATAGTAGTGGATTCACAGTGTTTAATGAGATAGTAGTGGATTCACAGTGTTTAATGAGAGACAGTAGTGGATTCACAGTGTTTAATGGTAGACAGTAGTGGATTCACAGTGTTTAATGAGATAGTAGTGGATTCACAGTGTTTAATGATAGTAGTGGATTCACAGTGTTTAATGGTAGACAGTAGTGGATTCACAGTGTTTAATGAGATAGTAGTGGATTCACAGTGTTTAATGAGATAGTAGTGGATTCACAGTGTTTAATGAGACATAGTGGTGGATTCACAGTGTTTAATGAGATAGTAGTGGATTCACAGTGTTTAATGAGATAGTAGTGGATTCACAGTGTTTAATGAGATAGTAGTGTATTCACAGTGTTTAATGAGATAGTAGTGGATTCACAGTGTTTAATGAGAGATAGTAGTGGATTCACAGTGTTTAATAAGAGATAGTAGTGGATTCACAGTATTTAATGAGAGATAGTAGTGGATTCACAGTGTTTAATGAGATAGTAGTGGATTCACAGTGTTTAATGAGACAGTAGTGGATTCACAGTGTTTAATGAGATAGTAGTGGATTCACAGTGTTTAATGGGAGACAGTAGTGGATTCACAGTGTTTAATGAGATAGTAGTGGATTCACAGTGTTTAATGAGATAGTAGTGGATTCACAGTGTTTAATGAGAGACAGTAGTGGATTCACAGTATTTAATGAGATAGTAGTGGATTCACAGTGTTTAATGAGACAGTAGTGGATTCACAGTGTTTAATGAGATAGTAGTGGATTCACAGTGTTTAATGAGATAGTAGTGGATTCACAGTGTTTAATGAAACAGTAGTGGATTCACAGTATTTAATGAGAGGTAGTAGTGGATTCACAGTATTTAAAGAGAGGTATTAGTGGATTCGTGGGACAGAATCTCTGCTCTATGACACTGTTGTCACCTCTAACGTCACTTGGTAGATGATGGCTGTGTGACGTGAGTGAACAATTTCAAATAAGTGCACTGCAGAGAGAGAGAGTGCAGATCTACTCAAGCAAACAGAGACAATGCAGACAGAAGAACCCATCAGTCGACCACTAACCGTCATCTCCTTTCTTGGGGGGTTCTGAGTCAGATTATCAGTTTCACTTTTCACCTCCATGTGTATATTTGTTACATATTTTTGTGCTTCTATATGACCTAATAACAATTTGATAATTACTGAATAAAATGCAACGTTCACTGTAAAATGGTAACTTTTTTAGATTAATCCTGAAATAAAGGCAAAACCAAAGCCACTGATTTATGGTGGCTGCTCCCTGTAGGGAGACGAATGGACTTAGAATACAGATAAAATTACAGTCATTATTCAATAGCAGACACGTATCTCAGAATCAGCAATCATTCTCTTTCTCTTCGAGCATCTGTCTTTATCACACGCTTTCTGACGCACATTCGCGTCTAAAGGCCAACTGTGAAGCACAAACTACTGTATTTGCAACGATTAAGAGTGAAAAATGTAATTAAACTTGACGTTCTGCTGTCAATTGGGAACCTAATGGAAAAATAAGGTTTTTATTGGATTTTATTTTGCAACACGTTCTCATCAGACAACATAAATAAAGTACTACCATGAGAAGAAAGGTACATAATGTACGTTATGTTATAGCCATAAGTAATATATTTACATTACATATTGTGTAAGTAATTATCTTTACATATCGTATCGGCGAAAGTACAAAACAAATAGCGTGACGGAGTCGAACCAACAATGCTTGTGGGCGTAGGCGAGTGCTCTCACCACTAAACGAAGACACCCACCCACCCTGATACAAACACAGCTCTCACCACTAAACGAAGACACCCACCCACCCTGATACAAACACAGCTCTCACCACTAGACCAAGACACCCACCCTGATACAAACACAGCTCTCACCACTAGACCAAGACACCCACCCTGATACAAACACAGCTCTCACCACTAGACCAAGACACCCACCCACCGTGATACAAACACAGCTCTCATCACTAGACTAAGACACCCACCCTGATACAAACACAGCTCTCACCACTAGACCAAGACACCCACCCTGATACAAACACAGCTCTCACCACTAGACGAATACACCCACCCTGATACAAACACAGCTCTCATCACTAGACTAAGACACCCACCCTGATACAAACACAGCTCTCACCACTAGACTAAGACACCCACCCTGTGATACAAACACAGCTCTCATCACTAGACTAAGACACCCACCCTGATACAAACACAGCTCTCACCACTGGACTAAGACACCCACCCACCCTGATACTAACACAGCTCTCACCACTGGACGAATACACCCACCCACCCTGTGATACAAACACAGCTCTCACCACTGGACTAAGACACCCACCCACCCTGATACAAACACAGCTCTCACCACTAGACTAAGACACCCACCCACCCTGATACAAACACAGCTCTCACCACTAGACTAAGACACCCACCCTGATACAAACACAGCTCTCACCACTAGACCAAGACACCCACCCACCCTGATACAAACACAGCTCTCACCACTCGACTAAGACACCCACCCACCCTGATACAAACACAGCTCTCACCACTAGACCAAGACACCCACCCTTACACACTTACACAATTTTTGCGACGAAGCAGAGTGGTAGTGGGGGAGGAAATAAATATTTTTTCTTTTATATTTTTATTTTTAAATTTTTTAAATTTTTGGTAACACAATTAAATTTGTATCTTCTGTTTTATTGTTTTGGTTATTTCCATTGTCGTTATTGTTATTGTTGTTACTATGTCCTGTGAAGTCCTGTTTATTGTTGTTATTACTGTCTTTGTGTTGTCTTGTTTCATGTAAAAGAAAAAGAAAATAAAAAAAAATAATTGATCACAAAAAACAAGTGTTCATCAAAGTGTTGTAACGTGGGCGCTGCAGTGTTGAGTGCATAGTCGTACGGACATATTAGCACAGTAGGAGGAGTGCACGATCTTTCCATTTCAGATATTGATTGAAGAAGTGTGTTTCTAGTCGACGGCGAACGATTGCACCTTTATCCCATGGTCGATAAGTACCACACATTTACATAATCTTAAGCGAGATCGGGGCGGGATATAGATATTGCCTCCCCATCATCACCACCACCAGTCCGGCGGCAGTCAGATACAGGCTACAGCATTTAATAATTAGTAGGCAGTGCCAGTGCCCTGTGCTCGGTGAACCAGTTCAATCCCAGCGCCGGTGTATAGCAGAGCTGCCGTTATCGGTAGCGGTAAGTAAGCTGAGCCGCAGAGCCTGAGTGCAGAGGGAGAGAGAGCCGGGGATAAAGATCACACACGGCAGGCAGGCAGCGAGAGAGAGAGCAGCTCTGGGCCCTCTGCGTATCTGGCCCCTGCATCAGTCTTTGTCGTGCAGCAGCAGCTGCGGCAGCGAAAATAGACTTGAGAGCCGATTCCCCACTGATACGCTGGCTGACACACATGCCATGTGGCCAGGACCGGGGCAGAGCGAGGCTTGATTAAAAAAAGGAACACATGCCGGCATCTTATGGGAAATTACCGCATTCCGTATTCCGTATCCGGTTCCATTTGTTTGTGCTAAGCTAGGCTAAGCTGCTCCGTATCCGCTTCCATTCGTTGGTGCTAAGCTAGGCTAGCTGCTCCGTATCCGCTTCCATTCGTTGGTGCTAAGCTAGGCTAGACGCTCCGTATCCGCTTCCATTCGTTTGTGCTAAGCTAGGCTAGCTGCTCCGTATCCGCTTCCATTTGTTGGTGCTAAGCTAGGCTAGCTGCTCCGTATCCGCTTCCATTCGTTGGTGCTAAGCTAGGCTAAGCTGCTCTGTATCCGCTTCCATTTGTTGGTGCTAAGCTATAGGCTAGCTGCTCCGTATCCGCTTCCATTCGTTTGTGCTAAGCTAGGCTAGCCGCTCCGTATCCGCTTCCATTCGTTGGTGCTAAGCTATAGGCTAGCTGCTCCGTATCCGCTTCCATTCGTTTGTGCTAAGCTAGGCTAGCCGCTCCGTATCCGCTTCCATTCGTTGGTGCTAAGCTATAGACTAGCTGCTCCGTATCCGCTTCCATTCGTTTGTGCTAAGCTAGGCTAGCTGCTCTGTATCCGCTTCCATTCGTTTTTGCTAAGCTATAGGCTAGCTGCTCCGTATCCGCTTCCATTCGTTTGTGCTAAGCTAGGCTAGCCGCTCCGTATCCGCTTCCATTCGTTGGTGCTAAGCTATAGACTAGCTGCTCCGTATCCGCTTCCATTTGTTTGTGCTAAGCTAGGCTAAGCTGCTCCGTATCCACTTCCATTCGTTTGTGCTAAGCTAGGCTAGCTGCTCCGTGTCCGCTTCCATTCGTTTGTGCTAAACTAGGCTAGCTCCTCCGTATCCGCTTCCATTCGTTGGTGCTAAGCTATAGGCTAAGCTGCTCCGTATCCGCTTCCATTCGTTTGTGCTAAGCTAGGCTAAGCTGCTCCGTATCCGCTTCCATTCGTTGGTGCTAAGCTAGGCTAAGCTGCTCCGTATCCGCTTCCATTCGTTTGTGCTAAGCTAGGCTAGCTGCTCCGTATCCGCTTCCATTCGTTGGTGCTAAGCTATAGGCTAGCTGCTCCGTATCCGCTTCCATTCGTTGGTGCTAAGCTAGGCTAAGCTGCTCCGTATCCGCTTCCATTAGTTTGTGCTAAGCTAGGCTAAGCTGCTCTGTATCCGCTTCCATTCGTTGGTGCTAAGCTATAGGCTAGCTGCTCCGTATCCGCTTCCATTCGTTGGTGCTAAGCTATAGGCTAGCCGCTCCGTACCCGCTTCCATTCGTTGGTGCTAAGCTAGGCTAGCTGCTCCGTATCCGCTTCCATTCGTTGGTGCTAAGCTATAGGCTAGCTGCTCCGTATCCACTTCCATTCGTTTGTGCTAAGCTAGGCTAAGCTGCTCTGTATCCGTTTCCATTCGTTTGTGCTAAGCTATAGGCTAGCTGCTCCGTATCCGCTTCCATTCGTTTGTGCTAAGCTATAGGCTAGCTGCTCCGTATCCGCTTCCATTCGTTTGTGCTAAGCTATAGGCTAGCTGCTCCGTATCCGCTTCCATTCGTTTGTGCTAAGCTAGGCTAAGCTGCTCTGTATCCACTTCCATTCGTTTGTGCTAAGCTAGGCTAAGCTGCTCTGTATCCGCATCCATTCGTTTGTGCTAAGCTAGGCTAGCTGCTCCGTATCCGCTTCCATTCGTTTGTGCTAAGCTAGGCTATAGCTCACAGCCGGATGGCTTTCTACTGAATGCACAGAGAGGAAATTGGTATCTATCTTCTTTCCCATAATGTTGGAGATGAGATAAGATATTCCTTTATTGATCCCCTTGGAGAAATCCAGGCGTCATAGCAGCATGGGGGAGGGAGGAAGGGGGGCGGGGTACATGTATGGACAGGGTAATAGTAGAAAGACATAAATACAGGCAGTACAATTAGATCTGGATATAAAAATATGAGAAAAATAATAAACCGTGTAAACAAAGGATGCCATGTTCCTTTAGGAAGGAAAACATGATGCTGGGTAATATGGCCAAAGCCTGATGTTGGTCATTCTGGTCACATATTTACACAAGGAAACACAAATGACAGACGAGCATGCATAGACACATGATATTGTGAGGTTTTGCCCGCTGCTCACTACCTTTTCTCTGTTTCTTTAAGCCTATACTGTTTATTTCCCTTCTATACTGTTTATTTTCCCTTCTCACTCACTCTCTCTAGCCCCCACCCTCTCGTTCCTTACCCTTAGTGGCCACACCTGTTCGATATTCTATTATCTCTCGCACCTGTGGTGGCAGGCTAATTAGTCCCCCTGTGGGCTTTAAATACCAGGGCGCTTCCCCTCGTTTTGGGGTGGGGTCGTGTTGTATACTTGCCGAGTCATATTCTCTAAACATCTAGACTCTTTCGGGAGATCCTCTGTCTGCCTATGCTGTTCCATTCTCCGGCGTCGAGATGTTTGCTCCAGCCTTCGCCAGCTGTCGCCGTTGCCTGTGGGGGAGACTGGTCTGCGCTCCCTGTACTTCCACGGGAGGCACCCCAGCGTTCCACTGCAGACCCCCGCGCAGCTGTTCGTCCTGACGCACATCCAGACCAGCGCAGACGCTCTCCAGTCCTCAGCGCGCAACGCGCATCTTCCAAGGACGCTCGAGCTTGGCACGCTCTCCAGACCAGCGCGCAACGCGCATCTTCCAAGGACGCTCGAGCTTGGCACGCTCTCCAGACCAGCGCGCAACGCGCATCTTCCAAGAACCCTCGAGCTTGGCACGCTCTCCAGACCAGCGCGCAACGCGCATCTTCCAAGGACGCTCGAGCTTGGCACGCTCTCCAGACCAGCGCGCAACGCGCATCTTCCAAGAACCCTCGAGCTTGGCACGCTCTCCAGACCAGCGCGCAACGCGCATCTTCTAGACCTGCGTGCTTGGCACACTCCTCCTCGCAGACGCACCCCGACGCGTCCCTCGGTTCCGGTGCGCACTCAAGCAGTGGCGCACCACTCTGTTCCTCGGCTCCGACAGTCGGCTACCCGGTGACGACACCTTCGCCACCGCCGCCTGTTCCAGCACCACTCTGTTCCTCGGCTCCGACAGTCGGCTACCCGGTGACGACACCTTCGCCACCGCCGCCTGTTCCAGCACCACTCTGTCCTCGGCTCCGACAGTCGGCTACCCGGTGACGACACCTTCGCCACCGCCACCTGTTCCAGCACCACTCTGTCCTCGGCTCGGACTGCCGGCTCCCCGGTGGCGATACCCTCGCCACCGCCGCCTGTTCCAGCACCACTCTGTCCTCGGCTCGGACAGCCGGCACCCCGCCGCTGCTGTTCCTGTACCATTACGCATACGCTGGGTGAGTTTTGATTGTGATGTCACTCTCCCAGCGTATTGCCTCTGTTAGTTAGTTTGGACATTTCATCTCCCAGCGTATTGCCTCTGTTTTTGGTTCTCACTTAGAATAGTATTTTTGGACTTTACATCTCCCCCTGTGTGTTTGTCACACGAAGATATTATTACTTTGTTCACTTTGTTATTTGGACTGTTCTGCACCTGCTCTGTTTTTTCCCTTTGTGCATTAACTATCTCCTCTGTCCTGCAGAGCGGCCCAGATGATTTCCACCAGTCCTCTATCCCTAGCTCTCCTAGTCCCTAGTCCTCTTTCCCTAGTTCTCCTAGTCCCTAGTCCTCTATCCCTAGCTCTCCTAGTCCCTAGTCCTCTCTCCCTAGTTCTCCTAGTCCCTAGTCCTCTATCCCTAGCTCTCCTAGTCCCTAGTCCTCTCTCCCTAGTTCTCCTAGTCCCTAGTCCTCTATCCCTAGCTCTCCTAGTCCCTAGTCCTCTCTCCCTAGTTCTCCTAGTCCCTAGTCCTCTATCCCTAGCTCTCCTAGTCCCTAGTCCTCTCTCCCTAGTTCTCCTTGTCCCTTGTTTACCTAGTCTCTAGTTCCTCTGTCCCAAGGCGTTCCCTTAACCTTCCCTTAGGCGTTCCCTTAACCTTCCCTTAGGCGTTCCCTTACCTTCCCATAGTGTTCCCTTTTTCCTGCCCGCCTCTTAAAGGCACCCTTCCTTCCCCTCATATTATATTCCTGTATTTGTGATTCTCCCTTAAAGGGACAGTGCCCTTTTCCCTGTTTTTCCCTGTGTTTCAATAAATATCTGTTTCTTGGCAAACCATCATACCTGTCTTGTGTTGTGCGATTGGGGTCGGTTACAAACCATAACAGATATGCACTTACTGTGCACACACGCACACAGTTTAATGTAAACAGGGCGAAGTGAATGGAGTAGGGCTGTCCCCGACTAAGGATTTGGATGGTCGACTATGATTGGCCAAAATTTGCCGCTAGTCGACTATTGGTAGACAAAAAAATTAAAAATTAAAAATTTATAATATATATATATATATATATATTTTTTTTTTATCATTACATTTGGGCTGTGGGGGGTGCTTAATATCTGAAGGAGTCGACTGAAGGCTTCTTGTCCTCTGCAAAAGCATGCAATTGGTCCACTGATGGATACATCTTGATATTTGTCTAGTCTAGTGTGTTCATTAGATGGGTGAAATCCTCTTTCAGTGCCTCTGTGCCTGTTTTCGTAGGCAGTTAGCCTCTGGTATGCATGCCATTAGCGTTAGCCACGCTTCTACTGTAGGCCTCTTTTCTTGAATGATAATTTTTTTTTTTTTTATAATTATACTTTTTTTTATATTTTTTATATATAATATATATATATATTCGACTAAGAGGTTGGCCAGTCGACTACGGCTCCTTTCGACCAATTAGTCGACTAACCGACTAATAGGGGTCAGCCCTAGAATGGAGCATATTATTTGTTTCAACACAACATCATCACAGATTTTAGCTGAATCCTCTCTCTCAAGCTCAGGGTCTATAGACCTGATCGACATAATACATAGCTGTATTCTGGATGATCCTCGGGTTTACAGTTGAGCTTAAAGGGAAGTCACAGGGAACAGAAATCAAAGACAAGGACTTAGGGGCCAGATGAGATAAGATCAGATATTCCTTTCCTATGCTATTGATTATAACAGGATACGTTAGTTTAAAGCAGAGTCGGGGGTCGCTGATTCTAACTTGAGCTACACTCGGGTCACATAATTATACTGACCTGAGAGACTTCCCTGGGACTCTCCGTTGGGGACTAAATTCGATTTCCTAATGAGATAATGAAAGTCTGAATATCTAGGAAATGATGACACTGACCTTTGTTGTTGCTATTGCAAGTTCTGCCCCTGCTCACTGGGAGATTAGCTGGCATCTCTCACATAATGCATCTCAGCTGCCACGCAGATGAGCTGATGAGAGGATATGAGATGAGATGATATGAGATGATACGATGGAATGATGGTAAATGGCTGCATTTATATAGCGCTTTTATCCAAAGTGCTTTACAATTTGTTCCTCACATTTGAGCCATTCACTCACACATTCACACACCGATGGCAGAGGCGACCATGCAAGGTGCCAACCTGCTCATCGGGAGCAGTTAGGGGTTAAGTGTCTTGCTCAAGGACACTTCGACACGCTGCCCGGGAAGAGTGGGAATATACAGAGTTTTGAGAGGTAGTGAGAGGAGAGGTGAAGGCGAGAAGGTGTTCATTGTGTACTGGACCCTGGACTGGCTGAGAAACCCCCTTGTGTACTGACCCTGGACCGGACGACTACTCTGAGTATTGAACAATCCCTTTTTTGTACGAGAGCCTGTTTTTGTGTTTTGACCATCGGACTGTATTACGACCATTCTATTTGCCCATCGTACTAATATTCTTATTGATTGATATTGCACTTGTGTGGACATTTGAATTTGTTTGTTTTTGAACCACGACAAGTCTGAACACCACCAGGCATGTTGATTTATGGGTTCCATATTTGAAGGACAGCTGAAAACACCCATACTGTCACGACTAGGCGTATTGAACCCAATATGCAGACAAAGAGAAACGGCAGACGGGTCTTGTTAAAACCCAGTATGGGTATATTTAATACAATAGTAAAGACAGGTATCCAGGCAGAGGTCGATTTACACGGGGGGAGAATCCGCGTACAGTCCAGGGGTGTGCATGGGACAGGGCAGTCTGACAGGTAGGGGTCAATAGTGTAACGGGTCTCTCGTACAGTTCAGGGGTGTGTGCGGGGGGAGGATAGTCGGACAGGCAGGGGTCGATACACGGTAGGGCTGACCCCTATTAATCAATTAGTCGACTAATCGGTCGAAAGGGGCCGTAGTCGACTGGCCAACCTCTTAGTCGAATATAATAATAATAAAAAATATATATATATTAATATATTATTTATTTATTTTTTTTTCAAAATAAAAGAGGCCTAGAAGCGTGGCTAACGCTAATGGCACGCATACCAGAGGCTAACTGCCTACGAAAACAGGCACAGAGGCACTGAAAGAGGATTTCACCCATCTAATGAACACACTAGACTAGACAAATATCAAGATGTATCCATCAGTGGACCAATTGCATGCTTTTGCAGAGGACAAGAAGCCTTCAGTCGACTCCTTCAGACATTAAGCACCCCCCACAGCCCAAATGGAATGATAAAAAAATAAAAAAAAAAATAAACACAAAAATTAAAAATATTATACTTTTTTTTTTTTTTTTTTTTTTTTTTTGTCGACCAATAGTCGACTAACGGCAAATTTTGGCCAATCATAGTCGACCATCCAAATCCTTAGTCGGGGACAGCCCTAATACACGGGTTACGGGGTAGTCAGCCAGGCAGGGGTCAAAACGGGTACAGGTCCTCATGTACGTTCCGGGAATAGGCAAGGAGAGTTGTCAGGCGGGCATGGGTCAGAGCACGTCTTGTTGAGAGCCAGAGAACAGGGTGAAGAGCCAGGTAGGACTGCAGGGAAGGATGAGAACACGGGTTAGATACGGTCGAAGCACAATGGACTAGAGAACAATACGAGAGCAGAATAACACGACTAACGGGAAACACGAAGTTACGATCAGGCAGCGTCATGATATCTGAGGCGGGGTTATATCACTGACGTCATCGGCCCACAGACGTCAATCAGCTGCTCCGCTGACAGCAGCACACCTGCACACCATACCTGACTAACGAGAGAGAGAGAGAGAGAGAGAGAGAGAGAGAGAGAGAGAGAGAGAGAGAGAGAGAGAGAGAGAGAGAGAGAGAGAGAGAGAGAGAGAGAGAGAGAGAGAGAGAAGCTTGGCAGAGACTGTGACACATACTGTACAACTCTCTATGATAGCATGTACAATAATGCTATATACACCGTAAATATATATTTATTCTTACTGTATTTATATATGTATGTATATGTCTCCACATCTGCCTGTACATACCTGCATATAATAATTTTTACATATCTGTAGATACTGTACACAGTACATTTCGCAGAGTAAATTTTACTCAAACTGAGTACTTTTGACTCAAACTGAGTAAAATTGTACTCAGTTTGAGTCAAATGTACTCAGTTTGAGTAAAATTTACTCTGCGAAATTTACTGTGTATGTACAGTGGGCCTATATCTGAACATATCCCTTAAGTTATGCTGCTGGCCAGTATGACTTACTGCCATAGATCTTTATACCTGTATCACCTTTTTCATATTAATACTACAACTCCGTAGTAGCACTATACTCAGTAGTACTAATTTATATATTTTATATCCAGTTTAATCACCTGTACGTTGTATATTATTACTATTGCACTTTACTGTTACATTTGCACTCTGGTTGGATGCAACTTATTTTCGTTGTACTGTACTTGTGCCGTATGATGACAAATTGACAATACATTTGAATCAAATTAATTTGAATCTAATCTAATTTAATGAAATGTAATCTAATCTAAAAGGCAGGGTGAGCAAGTGATGATATGGAACAGACAGTACTGACACACGGACTGACAGACCAACAGAAAATAAATAAAAGTGTCAATTGACAATCTCACAGGCCTGAATGAATGAATGAATGAAAACTTTATTTAACAGATTGCAGAATGGGTACAATACAGTACGGCTCAATACACACAATTGTTAAGGGGATGCAGACCTGAGAAAGACTTTCATCTTGTTTACATCAGGGTCCCCCATTTTCAATTCATATCTAACATAGCCTAACATCGACATTTACATTTTACATTAAGTAATTTAGCTGACGCTTTTATCCAAAGTGACTTACGAATTGTGAACATCTCGTCAGCAGGAAGGGTACCTCTCTGGCAGCTAAGGGTCAGTGGTTTGTCCGTGTTACACTCTGAGTGCATATAGCTATGTAGACATATTAGCATGATAGGTAGTAGTATAAGGCTCGGGAGGTAGAGCAGTCATCTGGTAATCCGGAGGTTCCCGGTTTGATTCCCGCTCCTCCCGGGCAGTGTGTCGAAGTGTCCTTGAGCAAGACACTTAACCCCTAACTGCTCCCAATGAGCAGGTTGGCACCTTGCATGGTTGCCTACGCTGTCTGTGTGTGAGTGAATGTGTGAGTGAACGGGTAAAATGTGAGGAACAAATTGTAAAGCGCTTTGGATAAAAGCGCTATATAAAAAAGCAGCCATTTAGTAGTATATAAGGACAGTAACAGTGGCTCGGGAGGTAAAGCAGTCGTCTGGTAATCCGGAGGTTCCCGGTTTGGGTAAAAAGTTGTAAAGCACTTTGGATAAAAGCTGCTATTTATAAATGCAGCCGTTTACCATTTAGAATGAATGAATGAATGAATGAATGAATGAATGAATGAATGAATGAATGAATGAAAACTTTATTTAACAGATTGCAGAATGGGTACAATACAGTACAGCTCAATACACACAATTGTTAAGGGGATGCAGACCAGAGAAAGACGTTTGTCTTGTTTACATCAGGGTCCCCCATTTTCAATTCATATCGAAATGAAGGAGTACATAGTAGTGGTAAGGTACATAATAGTAAAAGTATTTTAAAACATTTGTCAGATATTGGTTCTTGTTCTTAGTCGCCAGCGGGCTGTCTGTCTGTTTGATGACCCCCAAGGAGCCTGATTGGCATGGCTCTCAACAGGGAGAATCGACCTATTGTTTGTCTGAGGGAAGCAACAGTTATGGTCGGAGGATCGAGAAAAGATAGGTCCGTTATACATTTGAGATTTGTGTGATTATCCTCTTCCAGTGGAAAACAAGTAGGACGTGGAAATACAGATTTGCCCATTAAGTGTTCCCCTGTGTGGCTCTGCGCTAATGTGTTTGGGATGGGTGGCTTTGGTTAATTGAAGTCATGCTATGAAGTGGAATGAGAGGGCAGCCGTTTCCCAACTTCTTCCTGTAAGTGGCCATAGAGAATCATGCTGTGTTGCTAATTGAGTGCAATCCGTGGCTGCTAACCCCGGCTTCGACAACACACACACGCACGCGCACATCCTGACACACACACATACACACAAATAGATACTGTACACACACACACACACACACGCACGCACGCACGCACGCACGCGCGCACGCACGCACACACACACAACAAGCACACACATCCCGACACACACACACACACAAACAGATACACACACACACACGCAAACAGAGACACACACACATACACACACAACCAGAGACACACACATACACATCCTGACACACACACAACCAGCCACACACACACACACACACACAACTAGAGACACACACATAAACATCCTGACACACACATACACATGCAACCAGAAACACACACACAACAAGACACACCCCACACATACACACACACAACCAGACAGACAAACAGACACACACACACACACACACACACACACACACACACACACACACACACACACACACACACACACACACACACACACACACACACACACACACACACACACACACACACACACACACACACACACACACACACACACACAGATCCTGACACACATATACACATCCTGACACACACACACACACACACACACACACACACACACACACACACACACACACACACACACACACACACACACACACACACACACACACACACAGACACAAGCTTATTCAGGAGCACAGGTTGCCATGCGACGCTGGCCTCCCAGTGATACTCCTTCTTGTTCCACAGTGTTGCATTAGCCAATACGGTTTGCCACCGCGCCTGAATTGCTTTAATTAAATCCAGGGGCCTTAACACTGCCATGAATTTCAAAGTGTGCGGGGCTATGTGTGCAGGGGTGCGTGTGCAGGGGTGCGTGTGCAGGGGTGCGTGTGCAGGGGTGCGTGTGCAGGGGTACGTGTACACGTATGCAGGGGTGTAGAGTACTTGAGTAATTGTACTTCGTTACAATACTTAAGTACTGTTTTTGGGGATTTGTACTTTACTCGAGTATTATTAGGTTTGTATACTTGTACTTTTACTCAATTACATTTCAGAGAAAAAAAACCCATACTTTTTACTCCTTACATTTAAAATGCAGACCTACAAAGTACAAAGTACAAATCTCGCAGGTCCAACCATTTTAATTAGTATATTTGTTTCTCTGGCCGAACTAACGTTAACGTTATTAATCCTGCGGCCGCGCTTTATTTAAAAACAGCCAATCAAATCCCCATCAATGGAAAATTAACCCGCCCATACCCATGCTGATTGGTCCTTGTGCAAGACTAGAACGCGGGGATATTTGATTAAACACCTGCTATCAGAAGAATAGACAGTCAGAAAAAAAGTTTTTACTTTTTAGTACATAAGTACATAGAAACTTTTTGACTTTTACGTAAGTGTGTTTTTAGCCAGATAATAATTTCTGGGTACTTTTTATGCCAAAAAAGGAAAAGCCCGCTCTGTCCCGCCAATTAAACGTTTGATCGCCATTAGTTGGTATTCATGTAACGCGGGGCGCCCTAGGTCCTAAAAGCTCATTTCATAGTCGCTCCTGCGTTCCCCGGCATGCATATTAATCACGGGATTCAAAATCACCAGACGTGATTTGTCTCTAATGGACTGTACAATGCATTTTTTTTTTATCCGTTTTCTTAATTTTCCTCATTTTTCTTTTTTGTTTCACAGGTGCTTAAGCTGACACGAGGCTACCTAATTAATCCACTTAATGTCCGGAAGACGCGGCGATCAGTCAATGTGAAAGGTACAGTCAGATTAACTTAGCCTTTTTATATTGATGACTGCCGGCCCCCGGATGTGAGCTACTTTTAATAAGGTAATGGTTCACGAGCGCCGAGAGAGAGAGAGCCATAATGAATGGGCCTGGGGGGGGGGGGGTAAGGAGATGCTTATACATCCCCGCTAGGTATAGCGGCTCTATCGACCACCGGGGAGGAATATTTATGCATACCATATTGCAACCTAAGCCCGGCTAATGCCAGAGAGCAGAGGTCTTCTTTGTGTCTCCCGCTTAATCCTCCTGTATGTATTTCCTGGCTCCTCCAAGAAAATTGCATCCCTTTCTATCCTCCCGTCTGGCTGAGAAGGAGAGGAAGAGAGAGAACAGAACGGAGTGAATTACTTAGCGATGCTTAGCGAGGCCTATAAAGTCTAATTACATTTCTCTGCGCCGCTGTTTTAATGGAGTTTACATACGGTCCTGTGAAAACCGTGTGCGCGCAAGGCTCTTTTTCTCCACCCCCCGTGACCCCCCCCCCCCCCCCCCCCCCCACAGAGTAGACTGAAGTCGTTCGTGCAGAAGAAGGGAACCGGCGATGTTGGGGCGACGACAGTAGCTCGGGATAAAAGCTGCTATATATAAAATGCCACCATTTACCACTTATGTTGTCTTCGTCTTGCTGGGTATACCGTCTGTGGGCGCCCGGTTCGTGCCGGCGTCGTCTCTCTGCCAGTCGCCGGAGTATTATACCGCTCGATCAGATTATGGTGGAGAGACACGTGTGGCCGCTGAGCCCAGGCGGCTGCAGGCAGCAGCTTGCCGCTGGGCATAGCGCGGGAGGAAAGTGTGACTGGCGGCTGGCTGATCTGACGGGATGCGCTCGAAGAAACCGATGTTCTCCCTGGAGAAGGTCTGAATCTGTAATGTGTTGCTCTAATTAACTCGCCAACCAGCCTTTGATCTGTAATTTCCCACTAAGATCACACGTGTTCTAGATTTAGGGCTTTCGTTATAGACGACCGCAGTCTGTGTGCTGTAGAAAAAAAGCCAAGGCCACGTTCTGTGTGTGATCAGCGTGTCTTTGCTTGTGGCCTGTTTTGCATATATGGGGATTTGCCGTTTTATTAACCAGCGGCGCACCACACGTCGTCGACTACATTACCGGACCGCTCACATACCCCCGTAGAGAGCGTACCACTGACGAGCTGTACCAGCGTGTGGTATGGCCATTAGAGGGTGGTGAGGACGGCAGAAACATGTACACACACACACACACGTTCACTGCCATCCATCGAGGAGATCCATTATAGTCCAGGTGTCGGAACACAAAGCCATCTCCATCATCCAGGACCACAACCACCGGAGACACCAGATGTTCTCCCCCGTGCGATCCGGTCGCTGGTACCGCAGCATACGAGCAAACACAAACCGGTACAAGAACAGTTACTACCCACAGGCCTGATGAACAGTTAATCCGCTCATTACTGGACTCAAATGCTGCTACAATGCTCACTGCTCAGCCACTCTACTGCACCCTTGTGCATCAATATAATGTGTAATTATTTTTTACTTGTTGAATGTGTACTTATTTGTATAATTTTTTTTATTTACTACTTATTATGTGTTATTGCACATACCACAGACAGTTTATTGTATATAAATACCAGCTTTTTTATTCTGTTTATTGTTGCTTTTTATTCCTTTATGCTGTGGAGCAGCATTCCATTGTTGCTATGGCAAATAAAACCTGAATCTGAACATGAACAAGATATACTTATGTGTAACGTCAAATCACAATAGCCTAATAGCAATTGTATCAATACTAGGCGGCTTTTGAAGAAAGTTGACGTATATTTGTACATTGACATTTACATTTAGTAATTTAGCTGAACACTTTTATCCAAAGCGACTTACAAGTTCTGTACTACAAGTCAGCAGGAAGGGTACGACTCTTTTAGCTGAGTAACTTGGGCGCTGCAGTGTTGAGTGAATAGTAGTAGAGACATATTGCGGGCGATATTGCAGGAGGTAGAGCAGGCGTCTAGTAATCCGGAGGTTCCTGGTTCGATTCCTGCTCCTCCCCGGGCATTGTGTCGAAGTGTCCTTGAGCAAGACACTTAACCCCTAATTGCTCCCGATGAGTGTGAGGTACAAATTGTAAAGCGTTTTGGATAAAAGCGCTATATAAATGCAGCCATTTACCATTTAGTAATATTAGACATATTTCAAGACGCTATCTCGGTCGACACCGTAGCGTGTCATGACAGAGGTTCAGGAGGTTTCACGCACATCAGTTCCGACAAAGAACGCTCAGACATCTGCAGAGGCTCTCTGGGAGGTCTGACCTCCTACGCCTCCTCTCTGTCTCCACCCTCCGGCTTCCAAAGAGGACTTTTGAGTATCGTTAGCAGCATTACAAGGGAAGTAACATTTCCCTGCATTTCAAATACGAGATCCTTGCCCTTTTTGCCGGATTTGGTCTTAATCAGATTGTTCCCCTTCTTCACACAAGAAGGCTTGGCACGTCCAATCACAAGAAGGCTTGGCACGTCCAATCGTACACAAACGGTGCCTTTGGGATTTGCGGATCGAGGGCCCTTTCCAAAAATAACTCATAATACTAAAAATGAATAGTTGGGGAGAGAAACAGCAGTAACACTAAGCCAGACAGACTGTAATCTGCCATGAAATTCATGGACACTTCTCTGGGGCAAAATTATTCCTGTAAGCCCCCCCCTCTACCGCCCCAACACCCCCGACCCCCGATCTTCTCTCGACTTGAAATAAACACTAATCTGTGACCGTCTCCATTTGCTTTGGACTTATTATCACATAGGGAGGCATGGCAGTATATAGGCTAGCTCTCCGAGTTAGAGCTTATAGCGTCCCCCTCTAGGGATTTTCCTATTTACCGATGCTATCGCTAACAAACCCCGCGCGGAGGCTAACCCTCTGCGACCATGTTTATTAATGGACAGGCCTCTCGCCAGCCAGCGAACAGCGAGTCCCTCGGATGTGTGTTGGAGTGGAGCTAAGGCAGGGTAGAGTGAGCAGCAGACCTAATGCAATGCCAGGATGAGACAACCGAAGACTGTGGATGCGTGGTGAGGTCACAGTGTTGAGTATCTGGAGAGAGAGTATAGTATGCTGGAGATATCATAGTGTTATGGTGTTGAGAGAGTATAGTATGTTGGAGGTATCACAGTATTATGGTGTTGAGAGAGTATAGTATGTTGGAGATATCACAGTATTATGGTGTGGCGAGAGTATAGTACGCGCTACTAGGAGATAACATAGCGGCACGGTGGTGTAGTGGTTAACACTGTCGCCTCACAGCAAAAAGGTCCAGGGTTCAATTCCCACTTGGGGACCAGGTTTCCATGATGCCAGGTACCCAGGTGTGGAGTTTGCATGTTCTCCCCGTGCTCGCAAGGGTTTCCCCCCCGATAAGATAAACCCAATGGAAAAACATGCACAACAACAGATCGCTAACGCTGTGGTGTCCATGACGAAGACGGACAGGAGCACTTGGATTGGTCCCCGGGGCGCGGCTCACGTTGACGCCCTATCTGCTCCCGGCTGCCCATGGGGGGAAGGACGACGGGATGGGTCAAGCGCAGAGACTCAATCGCATCGGTGACTGAGGAAAGACAATGCGTGTGTGTGTATCCCGTTGTGTGTGTGCCGCTCAAATTGCATGTCCAGTTCGTTGCATGCTAAAGAGGTCCTGCATTATTATTATTATTATTATTATTATTATTATTATTATTATTATTATTATTATTATTATTATTATTATTATTATTATTATTATTATTATTATTATTATTATTATTATTATTTACATTTAGTCATTTAGCTGATGCTTTTATCCAAAGCGACTTACAAGTTCTGTACGACAAGCCATCAGGAAGGGCACAACGCTATCAGCTGAGTAACAATGTTCATCAAAGTGTTGAGTGCTACAGTGTAGGTTCGTTTATTAGGACAAGTGCATGACAGTAAGGTTAGTTAGGGTTAGATTTTTTTTTTAATATATTTTTATATTATTATTTCAGATAGTGGTTTAAGAAGTGCGTCTCTAGTCGATTTGACGGGTTTCGGCTGTCCTAACTGGGGTGGGTAGTTCATTCCACCATTGTGGGGCAAGGACTGAGAAAAGGCGGCTTCTCCTTGATGACCCTCCCGGAGCTCGGATAGGAGGAGTGGGTCTGAGACGGCCAGAAGATGCAGAGCGTAGGGGTCTTGAGGGTGTGTAGTTAGAGACCATTGACCGGAGGTAGGCGGGAGCGGTTCCCTTTGCCGCACGGTATGCCAGGTCGAGGGCCTTGAAGCGGATATGGTGTGGAGAGAGTATAGTACGCTCTACTACTTGTCTTGTACTTGTCTTCTAAACACACACGCACACATGTACTGTACACACACACACACACACAAAAGGACACACACACACACAAAAGGACACAGACACACATGCACGCACACTGTACACTACAGATTGAGGGGCTGTGTCTTTGTGAGAGCTGCAGGACAAAGGCTCTTCAGTGGCTCCGAGTCCCGGAGGAGCGGGCGGTGTGGAGGCATTGTTCGGCCGACTCGAGGAGAGGCGGGGAGACGGGAGAGTCACCGCCTGATAGAAGACACACAAATGTGTTGCTCACTGCTTTGAAGTTGCAACGCTACTTGGGGATCCAGGGTGTAAACACTTGAGAGGATGAAGGGACTTAAGCTGCATCGTTCAGCTGTATTTCAAAGTTACTCTCTTTTTTTAACGCTTTTCCAGTCCAACCAAGCTAAATGAGTACAAAGTGACTCATTCGGTGAGCGACTGTGTGTGTGTGTATGTGTGTGTGTGTGTGTGTGTGTGTGTGTGTGTGTGTGTGTGTGTGTGTGTGTGTGTGTGTGTGTGTGTGTGTGTGTGTGTGTGTGTGTGTGTGTGTGTGTGTGTGTGTGTGTGTGTGTGTGTGTGTGTGTGTGTGTGTGTGTGTGTGTGTGTGTGTGTGTGTGTGTGTGGACATGTCTATGTGTGTGGACATGTCTGTGTGTGTGTGTGTGTCTGTGTGTGCGACGAATCTTTCGCCCTCGACTAAAGTAAAGACACACTTCTTCAATCAATATTTGAAATGAAAAAATGAAAGAAAAGAAAAAATACTAACCTTCTTAACGTCCTCTACTGTCATGGACTCTTCCTAATATACTAACACTCAACACTGCAGCACTCAAGTTTGATCTGCTTTAATCTTTTTTTTCTCTTTGCGATCCAAACTGACACAATATTTGCTGAGCCTGGTCCGAAATACATATAACTCAGACAACTGTCTTTACCGGCCATGTTAACAATCCTTGCCAATTTGTTCTTATTCTTGGCCCCAAGGTTGAGATATCAATCGTTAAACACTTTCAACAAGACTTTTGTATACCAGCTCCAGAATATCCCTTATATTTTCGAAAATGTAGAATGAGTACATATGACAAATAATCAATATATTCACATATTTACAAATGTACTTATATAATTATTTTTTTTTTTATACTTTTAACGTTTTGAGAAAGGGCCTTCTGGGGAACAAACCTGGGACACACATATTGGGAGGCAAGTGCCTTTACCTAAAGACTACAGAGACCATCACCTTAACCACACTGTTACCTTAAAATAACACGCCAACATTTTGGGGAAATTAGCTTACCGTCCTCTCCAGAGAGAGACAAGAAGATAGATACCAGTTTCCTCTCTGTGCGTTGAGTAGAAATCTATCTGGCTGCACGTTAGCCTAGCTTAGCACAATGAATGGAAGCGGACATGGCCAGTTAGCCTAGGCATTGTCCAACTAACACCTCCCCCGAAGGCTAACCGGCCATGTTAATAAAAAAATAAAAAAAACATTAAAGCGAATCATCACAGTATTGCTGTGTTTGTATCAGAGTGGTTGGGTGGCTTAGTCTAGTGGTGAGAGTACTTGCCCACAACCACAATCACTGTTAGTTTGACTCCCAATCGCACAGTTTTATAAATGTTTTGCCGATACGAAATGTAAATATATTAAGGCTATAACATAGTTCAAGATACATTATGTACCTTCTTTCCCGTGGTCGATCAGTACCTAATTTACATATTCCGACCAGCCCTATGTCGGTGACCATGCATGCGTTTGTATTTAACCGTGTTTACAAGCCTAATGGCCGGAGGTGCACGCGTGTGCGCCCCACTGGCGTGACGAGGGCATCTCGATTTGATGTGTACCGAGTATAACGTTGATGTTAGTCATTAATAAATGATGACACCGTCTACTCCCTTAGCTGTGCCAGGGCTCCGAGTAGGATATCTGTCTACCACAGCACTGCGGTGACAGACAGCTAGTCAATAATGCACTTCAGAATAAGAGCGTGCGGCCCAACGCCACGGGAGCCTCCTCATAGCACGACCGGTGCAGTGACACATTACACTCCCACAGGAGGTCAGCTGACCCTGATATACGATCAATAGCTGCTTACGGTATCGGAAACCTCCCCCTACCGGCCTGCTGTTTTTTTTAACTGAGACCTCAACGCATCTACGTGACGTACGGCTAATTGATTCGCCGTAATGTACTAAATGGAGTCACTGTACAGTGAGAGTTAGTTGGAGAAGGGGTATCCGAGTGAGATGCCGTGTGTTATAGTTGAAGAAGTGCTACTGGAGAGGATTAAAGCAAAGCAATCAACACGGTGTATGTTTCTATCAATAGTCCTCGCTCCTAAATTATTTGATTTGATTTGATTTGATTTATTGACAAAAAAACATATAACAACATTGACAGATCAACATTTCTATTTGCCTTGTCAGGGATAGAACGAAAAGTCCGGGCCCTCATTCATCAACGTGTTCTACGCACAGATTTGTGCTTACCCTGTGCGTACGATCATTTCTAAGCAAAGAGTGGGATTCATCAATTTCAACTTGAACTTGACTCCGTGCTTACGTCTACGCACAGGTCAGACCATGCGTACCTGGCGCCCAGTGGTAGAATATATTATTACAACAAGGAAATGAGCTTCTGTGCATAATAACACTGGCATGTTCTGTACGAACCGTAGTTCATTATAGTTCATTGTAAAATAGCAACAGTAGTGTAATTATGGTCAAAACCCTATAAATAGCATTTGGAATAATAGATCTTTCTCTCAGAATGAATGCAGCATGGTTTATATAGCGTTATCGGAATATACAGGGTGTAGGCTACTGACTGACTGCGCTCCGCGTAGCTTGATTGATTGATTGATTGAAAAGTTTATTAACAGATTGCAGAATGGGTACAGTACAGTACAGCTCAGTACATACAATTGTTAATTGGGGATGCAGACCAGAGAAAGACTTTCGTCTTGTTTACATCAGGGTCCCCCATTTTCAATTCATCATAAATCATAAAGCTCAACTCGTTATTATTTTGCGCAGACCGCAGAAACACGGGAACGTTTTGATTATATTTAAAAGGCTTTACGTTAAACGAAACAAGTGGAATTTCGAAGCTATAAGCAGAATACAAGTCATATGAATATAGTGTTCTTCCCCCTTTTTACTGTATAAGAAAGAATAGAAAACGCATTGCAATGACACCAGATAGTGGACAGACTATGTATATGATGGGATTCAAGTTCGCGTTTTTGTTGATCATAGACATGCTGTCAGAGTATGATATCTTAATCAAACATTCTAGAACATTTGTCGTCACAGATCATGTCCTAATAGAACATAGGCTATGGCATGGATCGTGATATTGTGTGGACTGTTATTATTACTGTACCGGCGGTACCACCCATTGTGACAACAGCCTTGTGAGTCCCGCACACAAACATGATGGAATTCAAGTTCATGTATTGAAAGGCAGGCTACATCATACATGCAGTGAGATTCATTGTTCTTGTATATGCTCTCGTATTATTGTTTATATGGCTACCCAATACTGACATCAAAATAGATTGTAGTATGCCTCTAGAAATCATATGCAGCAGGTAGAAAATTGACGGGAGATCCATCGCGATTTGGAATAAAATTGAGGAGGACTTTAATCCCTGGGTATTAATCAAACAACACGGGAAAAGGCAGTCATATTCCAGCGCGGTATTTATTAGTGTTTGCGCTGCCCAGGCAGCAATGGTTAATAGATATCATATCCGACATCACCGTAAGTGTACACGTCTGTCAGCCTGTCTCATGACACGCTTCCCTCGGCTTAGTCCATTTTTCCACATTTCATGGGTGTATTCCATTACCGTATATGGTTAATCGGGGCGTTTCTGGTATGCAAATACGTGAAAGTGTGCACGAGCCTCGGCGCAGAGCCAAGGTGGGATTCATCATGACAGGTGTGCGTAGAGCCTGCGTACGCACGTGTGATGAATCCCGACTTCCCTGTGCGTACACTGGTTCTACATTCCGTGCTTACGTGTGGAAATAGAACGTGTTCTACGCACAGATTTGTGCTTACCCTGTGCGTACGATCATTTCTAAGCAAAGAGTGGGATTCATCAATTTCAACTTGAACTTGACTTCGTGCTTATATTTACGCACAGCTCGGACCATGCGTACCTGGCGCCCAGTGGTAGAATATATTATTACAACAAGGAAATGAGCTTCTGTGCATAATAACACTGGATGTTCTGTATGAACCGTAATTCATTATAGTTCATTGTAAAATAGCAACAGTAGTGTAATTATGGTCAAAACCCTATAAATAGCATTTGGAATAATAGATCTTTCTCTCAGAATGAATGCAGCATGGTTTATATAGCGTTATCGGAATATACGGGGTGTAGGCTACTGACTGACTGCGCTCCGTGTAGCTTGATTGATTGATTGATTGATTGATTGAAAAGTTTATTAACAGATTGCAGAATGGGTACAGTACAGTACAGCTCAGTACATACAATTGTTAAGGGGATGCAGACCAGAGAAAGACTTTCGTCTTGTTTACATCAGGGTCCCCCATTTTCAATTCATCATAAATCATAAAGCTCAACTCGTTATTATTTTGCGCACAGACCGCCGAAACACGGGAACGTTTTGATTATATTTAAAAGGCTTTACGTTAAACGAAACAAGTGGAATTTCGAAGCTGTAAGCAGAATACAAGTCATATGAATATAGTGTTCTTCCCCCTTTTTACTGTATAAGAAATAATAGAAAACGCATTGCAATGACACCAGATAGTGGACAGACTATGTATATGATGGAATTCAAGTTCATGTATTGAAAGGCAGGCTACATCATACATGCAGTGAGATTCATTGTTCTTGTATATGCTCTCGTATTATTGTTTATATAGGCTACCCAATACTGACATCAAAATAGATTGTAGTATGCCTCTAGAAATCATATGCAGCAGGTATAAAATTGACGGGAGATCCATCGCGATTTGGAATAAAATTGAGGAGAACTTTAATCCCTGGGTATTAATCAAACAACACGGGAAAAGGCAGTCATATTCCAGCGCGGTCTTTATTAGCCGACAACAAAATAGATGCCTCTAAAAATCATATAGCCAATCGAACACAACTAATAAAGGCATTCATATTACAGCACGGTTATAATGACACACAACCAACGCCAAACAGTGGTCAACGAACGGTCTTTATTAGTATTTTGCGCAGCAATGGTCTTAGGGAGCCATTGATATCTGACATCACCGTTTACAAGTCCGCCTTTTATTTATCCCATAATACGCGATAGTGTCTTCTTGGTTCGACAGCAGTGAACAATCTCAGTGGAGTTTCTCAGAGTTCCGCTCGGGTCCAGGGCCGTAGCCAGGGTTTAGAAATTAGGGAGGTCCATTTTTTTTTTGGCCCAGACCGGCCCACTATAATCGGTCGGACACCACCCAGCCAGGGTTTAGAAATTAGGGAGGTCCATTTCTGGCTTGACTAGACATTAAGGAGAGAGAGAGATGATTACAATGAACTGGTACATTCAGGTCCAGAATTGTTGGAATTCCCTGACAAATATGTGCAAAAAGCTGTACAATTTAAACAATACCATACTGGTAATGAGCAAATAGTTGTTTATTCAATTAATGCATGGAGCTGTTCCATTTTATACTAACTTCATTCATTCATTCATTTGGTACTAACTACTCAGTTCATACAGATTTCAAGTATCCAAATATCAATGATGAATATTGCATAAGGTTTACACAGTTATCACCTGTTTGTTTTATATTCATGCTCAGAGAGGAGTAAGTTAGATCTTTGTATGCGAGTTATATGGCAATTAAATCAATGGTGTGCTTGTTTGTTACAGCCGGCCACTAGGGGGCAGCGGCTCATTAGAAGTGCTGATCAGCTTAGATGTGACGGTCACTGACAGTAACCTGGGCTTATTTTAGCCAACGCGATGCTCACCAAATAACGTTATAATTAATATTATTATCGACATCACCATGGCAGAGAGAGATGGCACACACAAACTACCTCAGGTTCCTCCAGCTCACCGTCCCTCCTCTGCCCTTCTGCCTGGCTGGCTACCTGAGGCTGTGTTGAACTTGTTGCTGCACCGGCTGCACTAGTATTATTGTGGATGACGACGTTGAAGCAGCAAACATGTCTGTTATTTTATTATATTTGTCAGCATCCACGACCACCTCTAGTTTTTCCGCCGGCAATTTCTCCATGTTCTGTTTCTCCATTTTTCCTGTTTCCGCATCTGTTCTTCTAACACGAGAAACAGGTGAGAGAGGGGGGGGCTTATTAAGAGATGTGCTTGGGCCGCAGCACGCATAATGGGCCGCTGTTCCCAGCCTATTGGGGGGGGGGGGGGCTTATTAAGAGATGTGATTGGGCCGCAGCACGCATAATGGGCCGCTGTTCCCAGCCTAGTGGGGGAGGGGCTTAGTAAGAGATGTGATTATTGGGCCGGCCCCGGTCGTTGACCAAACGGCCCACTCGCAAATAGTTACCGAGGTGACCTCATAGCTGGCTACGGCCATGCTCGGGTCAGTCCATTATTTCACATCCCATGGGGTTGCACGAGCATTGACGGTAGAACAAAGTGGTATTCATCAACACGGAGGAGCATAGAGCCTGCGTACGCACGTGTGATGAATCCCGACTTCCCTGTGCGTACACTGGTTCTACATTCCGTGCTTACGTGTGGAAATAGAACGTGTTCTACGCACACATTGATGAATGAGGGCCCAGGATTATTTCCAAGTTGTTACTAGTTGCAAGTGGCACGTTGGCATCTGAATTCTTAGTGCATATTCTAAAGTGCATTAGTAGTAGTATTCATGTTTCAATAAATTGATTTATTTTTTTTATAAAAAGCATCATTCATGTTCATTGGTGCATTAAAAGCAACAATTATTTTCATCAATAAAGCGCATAGAGACAATACTCATCGTTAAACAAATGACTTACTACTATTCTACTAATAAACTACTATAGTGTCTTTATACCTGTATCACTGTACTACAACTCTGTATATACACCTGCTTAGCACTATTACTCAGTAGTACCAATCACCTGTACATTGTTTATCACTATTGCACTTTACTGTTACATTTGCTCTCTGGTTGGATGCCAAACGTATTTCCGTTTTACTGTATCAAATCAAATCAAATCAAATTTATTTATAAGGCCCGGCAACACACGTTAATGTCCCCATGGGCCGTACAGGTCTTCTTTAAACAAGTCAAGAAGAAAACATAACAATAAGTCAAGAACAGAACAAGAACACCATAAGGTCCAAACATTTTTAGACGAAAAAAAAAAAAAAAAAAAACCTGTGCTGTATGATGACAATACAGTTGAATCTAATCTAATCTAAAAATCTTGTCTCGTCTTGTGTGTACTGTGTACTAGTCCAAGTATCCAGTCCTTTGTCATGTTTACTTATATGTTATGATGTTGGGAGATATTGGTCCAAATAGGAAGGTATAACACCAAAATGTATGTATTTTGTTTGTGTGGGTTTTTATAGTTGAAACTCAGTCTAGTGTTTTTGATTTAACGTTCCACTGTGATAACTTTTTTCTCTAACATAATTGGCAAGGACCACTACTATAAAGCCACCCAGAGACACATGTGGGAGGATGGGATTAGTGCTCGCACCAAGAAGAGAGGTCCATGGACTAACAAGCATTTCTTAAAACATGAGGATGTTTGATGCAGCGAGTAGTTTGATGTTTTACCTGGGTGGCCTGTATAATTACCTCGTTTGTCAATGTCGGCTCTTTGTTGTATGTTTTTACAGTGTGAGTTAAACAAATTTAAGAATCGTGATACAAAAGCCTCTGTTCCTCTCCTTCCTTTAAGGCAGCTGGTTCTCAAACCTTTTTATACCATGACCCCAATTAATTTAGGATTTTTTTTGCCGACCCCACACTTAATGTATCGCGTAATTTCAACGTGGAATTAAGGAATAAAAAGCACACGTTGTTGAACTTGATCGTGCATATTTATTAGAAAATGTCATGCGTTATCATCATGGTTAATAAAGCATAATATTGAAAAGTATCCGCCCGATTTGTACAAGTGATGGCTTATTTTGAAGGTATAAACCTGTACTTTCATATACAAAAATAGTTGCTATTAATTTAAGCTTGATCCCTGGAAACCGTGGAGGAAAGGTTTTTTTACTTCAGAACTTCCGGATCCACCTGCACCAAGCCAGGGGTTAAATAATGAATTGGCCTTGGGTTAACCCTAACCCCAACCCTGTGCTATGGGGATGTACTGTAAGCCTGACGGAACATAGGGCTGGGGGAACATAGGGATGACCCCACTAATACTACACACCTATGCCCGCACAAACACCTTACTTCTTCTGCACTCTACAGACAATGGCATGCGACACATGGAACGCTGCCTGGGGCTAGGGAAGCTATCGCTAAACAGACGAGGGCTCCCCTAAACCATCCTGACTATAGCGGAGTGGCGTGATTGCGAAACCTATTTTTATTTTTTGCGAAACCGCATTTCTCGGAGACGCTCTCTGATTGGCACTGACTGACGCTCTCTGATTGGCCACTGACGCGTTTGCCCAATCGTGTGACGAGCTGTGTCTTTGCCCATTTCCACGTCAAACAGCCTGCAAACTACCTGGTGTTCTATCGCCATGCTCTAAGACAAACTCTAACCTTAACCAACTTCGAAAGAGTGCCTAAGCTTAACCGTCGAAAGAACTTGCCGTCACGCTCTCAGACAAACTCTAACCTTAACCAACTTCGAAAGAGTGCCTAAGCTTAACCGTCGAAAGAACTTGCCGTCACGCTCTAAGACCTTAACCAACTTCGAAAGAGTGCCCAAGCTTAACCAGTGTAGAAACAGGCGTCGGCCAATCAGAGAGCGTCTCCGAGAAATGCGGCTAGGTTTCGAAATCACGCAACGGAGTGCTTTGGGTGCTCTATCTACAAACCAAAAAGGATCAAGGGAACACGCACAGGGGGACGGCTAAAATAGGCTGCCTGAGACGTACTCGCTAGCAATAAAAACAACAAAGGTGATGGTGGGGGGGAAGGTACAAACAACGAAGGAGACAATCTACAGGAAAAAAAGGGGGGGGGGGGTATGGGGATGACCCCAGGTTAGGTAGGAAATAGCTACAGCTAGCCCACGAAATGACTAGCTCTCACAGGGGTACGTGGGAAAGAGCGCGACAACACACTGCCTGTCCTCACAAACGTTGGTTCCGGGCCACTCTTTCCGGCTGTAGTAGAGTTGATTCAGTCAGCCTGTCTGTCGAAGGCCGAGCTGAATGAGTGGCACATCTGTTGTTGATATCCGCAATATCCAACATCCAATTCTTTGAGCAGAAAATGACGTTATGTAACTGGGGCGAGGTGGAGCGGAGAGGGTTGAGGAGGTGCTGCCCATCCGCCAATCAAGGTCTGACACAAAATGGCCGTTCAGTCTGGAAAACCTAGATAGTTGGCCCAGTAACGCAGTCAAACAGCGACCTCGAGGCAAAAGAGCCCCTCTTGGTATTGCCTTACAATTATTTTGTTTTGGCCTGATGAGTGGGTTGTATTTGAGTGGGTCTGGAGAGACGTCTGGAGAAAGTCACAGTATAATAAATGACTATAGAGCTACAGTATATTAACCTAAAACTTCAATTTGCTGGCCGGCCTTTCTCCTTTCTCACACTACTCTGAAATAGTTTATTAAAATATCCTATTGAATCACGTATCAATTATGAATCATTCATTATGATCTCCGCTCTCTGAGAGAGTGCATTCTGATTGTAGCGCCAACCTCGTGCACTCTCAGGGACGGACGGGGAGATGGGGAGAGATGGAGCAGCACTTGGCCTTGAGAGACGATTCATTACACAACACCACGCACTCTCAAGAGTGTGTTTTCACATCTCAGAGCAGCGGCCAGGGACCGCAGTGTGTTCCAAGGACTCCACAAGTGTCAGAAAGTTTCACTCGTTTTTAGAAGTTTCACAAGTTTACATTGGCTTCAGCTCTTACGAATGGTGAGTCACAGTTGTTACGTTGTATTTTTCGTAAAGGGAAAAGTAGCTGGGTAGCGCAGTGGAGAATGCACTCGCCTACCACCGCAGAGACTCTGGGATCGAATGCAGTGGTCAGCGGTACCTCCGTGTTGAAGTCAGAGGTTCGGTGTAGGATTGTTAGTAACTGTCTAACTGCATATATAACTGTTTCCTCTAGTAACTGTCTAACTGCATATATAACTGTTTCCACTAGTAGCTGTCTGACTGCATATATAATTGTTTCCACTAGAGGGTGCTCTAGGCGGAGACACTCAGGAACACCACCAGGTGGCGAGTATAAATAGAGATGTCTCCTCCCATTCTTTCTCTTTCCCCCAGCCTCTCAGTGAGAGGAGAACTGTAGAACTGCTGCTCTGCCATGTGAATAATAAACCACGCCAGTTAAGGCTCAAGATAGAAACCATGCCTCTTGACCACATTATTGTCGCCCTATAGCCGGATTCTGTCAACACTCCGGCTTGGTCAGTCGTCCCTACTAACACAATTGGCAGTGTTAGCGGGGGGGGAAGCCGGTGGGGTTATGTGTCCTGGTCGTTGTAAACTGCGGTTCCTACTGGTCGGTCGGGGCGCCTGTTCAGCAGGGAAGGGATCTGGGGGAAATAGCGTGAACCTCTGCACGCATTACATTCCCCCAGTGAGAGTCCTCGCTGTCAGGTGAAAAGAAGCGGCTGGCGACTCCACATGTATCGGAGGAGGCATGTGGTAGTTCTACACCCTCCCTAGGCCGACAGTGGGACAATGCGCGCAACGACCAGGAAGGGAATTGGCATAACGACTAAATTGGGATGGGAGGAAAAAGACAGAAAAAGTGAGAACAAAAAAATTATTATAAAAATGGAAAAGTAAATGGCTGCATTTATAAAGTGCTTTTTACAATTTGTTCCTCACATTTGACCCATTGACTCATTCACACACCGACGGCGGAGATTCAAGATTCAAGAGGTTTACTTGTCACATACATGTGACAAATATGGAGGCAACCATGCAAGGTAGGTACTGTGAGAGAAATATTATCATGTCATATAGATCTGTGTTCAAATACATATTCTATCTCTGATAGCCTTGACTAGTTAATATGATCAACTAGTATACTGAGCTCAGGCACTAGGCGACAGTCTTAACAGTGTCTCTTAAACTCAGCCGAAGGGCCAGGAGATATGAGAGGTCCAAGGTATTTTCCTCTGCAGTTCTAGTGTGAAGTAGACCCATTCTTTGTTTTCATTTCTGTCATATCTGGTATCTCATGTAAGTCATCTCGATTATGTAATTTAATAATGTCTGACCAACAGGAAATTACAGCAAATGGCTTTCTATATAAAGAAAGAAATAAAATGTGGACCACCCCCTAGTTGCGACTCAGCACCATCTTGTTCAAAACCTGGTGAAAGGCCTAAGCAAGCATTGTGTTTGTTTGTTTGTTTGTTTGTTTGTTTGTTTGTTTGTTTGTTTGTTTGTTTTATTTAGATCCTAATTAGCTTTTGCATAGCAGCAGGCAGCTATTATTCCTGCATGGGGGCCCAATGACTTACATGGTGCCAACACAGAAATATACATTCCTATTTATTTCTGGAGCATTTATCTATCCACGCTGGTCGGATGGTGTATTGTACTTGTGCTGTATAATGACAATACCTTTGAATCTAATCTCATTTTGAGATCAGTCGCAAATCGCTTCCTGTTGAATGGATCAGGATGGTGCAGATGCCATGCCAAACCGCTGCTGTTTTGCACACCGCCCTCACCGTTTTGCACTCATTCGCCTTATAAGGAGCTGGCGGGGCGTGTCTGTATGCAAATCAATTGAATGGGAACACGCATTTCAGTTTAAGAATGAGTGGGATTCATCATTCAACACACCTGGGTAAAAACAGATTTGGACATTAATTAAGAACGGGTTGATGAATGCGGTGGTGGCTTTTCTTATTTTTCTCTTAACAGACAGTTAAGAAAAAATATAATAAAGATATATGAGAGCGGCTGGGTGGCGCAGCGGACATTGCGCTCGTCACCAACACAAGAGACACCGGGTTTGACTCCGGCAGTCTGCGTTGCCTCAGGCTTGGGCCGGCCGTCATACTAACTCAATTGGCTCAGTTAGCGGGTGGAAGTCGATGGGTGGTAATCTGGACGTTGTGGACAGCGACTCCTACAGGTCGGTTGGGGGGGGACGCCTGCACAGTAGAGACAGGAAATGGCGGGGGTAGTGTGACCTCCCACACGTTACACCTTGCCAATGAGAGTCCGCGCTGGCAGGTGAAAAGATGCGACAGGCTGCCTTCTCGTGTATCCGAGGGGACACGTGATGCAAGGCTTCTATCCTCCCTACAACCGGCCAGTGGGGGGCATATGCGAGCAACGTTCAAGACAGGGGAGGGGAGAATTGGCACAGTGGAATTGGGATGGGAGAAAAATAGAAAAAGAGGAGAAAAAAGTGGATCAAACAAAAAAAAGAAAGATATATGAGAGAGTATTGGTGAATGAGGCCCATTGTTTCTAGAGAAGACAACATTGTGCCGGACGGCAGGTAGACAGGGAGTAAAGTGAGTCAACGACTCACCATGAAGACATGCATGGAGGCAGCCAGGGATTACAGATGGAAACGAGCTAATTAGCTAAAATATGGCACATTTACAGTACATTGATGTGGAAACTGAAGATGTTCATTAATGTACACTGTCCCTGGGTAAAAAATAAATAAACAAACAAACAATGGCTCAAGTTAAATCAAATTGAACCTGTTGCTACATCAAGTACAAACAAGGAGCGCCACTTAGTGACCAAAACATGGCACTGCGACTAAATAATAACACAAAAATATAGTATACAGGCACACTTATAAAAATATAGACTGTTACACACTTTTCAAGCAAACGCACAGATGGTGTTTTTAGTCAATAGCCTAACGCTGCTCTCTTGGGCCATTGGAAGAGGACCCAGTATTTAGCCGTGGTATTATTCGGTTGCATCCAATTTATAACCTCCTTCTACTACAGCGTTATTGGGATGGAATTTTGGAACCCGAAGTTGTACGTGTTTTTATTGATTTGTTATCCTTCTATTATTAAATCATTCCGTATGTGTACACTTGACGTGACTGTAAATGAGGAAAACCTAGGTTGCCTTTCGAGTTTAAATAAAAGGTTTGAAATTTGACTTTATCAAGTGGATTATTGCTAATTCATCATACCTACTCTGAAATCAAAACCGTGGAAATAATTGGTTTTGCGCCAGATAAGTGAGAGCTGTGGTAGAAACAGAGGCTGAGCAGAGAGATATGTTTGTGTTTGTGTGTGTGTGTGTGTGTGCATGTGCGTGTGCGTGTGCGCGAGCGTGTGCGTGTGCGTGCATGTTCCGCTTAGTTCTCCAGGTCCGGGACCAGTTTAACCGAGAATTGCTAATCTTACAAACTTTTGTGGGTGAATAATCGCTATTCAATACTTATATATGATTCACTTCTAAATTCATCATTACTTTAATTAATTTCACACAACTACTGTACTCTGAAAGCAAAGCTGTGGGAACAATTGATTTTTGTACGGCACCAGTGAAATCCGAGGTGAGAGGATGCGTGCGCTCAAGGGCATGGGTTTGGTTTCAACATGGGGGGGGGGGGGGGGGCACTTTAAGCTGGGGGTCTTACACATAGATATCTATAGAACACTAGATGGCTTAAGGCGGAGTCACCAGCGTCACTGAACCGCCGCCATCTTGCACCAGTCAGCCTTGAGTGAGAGTGAGTGAGCTGCACAGACAAAAATACTCATAACTCGCTGAAATATTGACGGATTTACAAACGGTTTGGTTTGCAATAAACATCAAAGATGTAGTTATGATACTGCATACTTATAAAAATGTTTTTTTTAAAGTTTTTTTTTTACAAACCGCTTGAATCATAGCCACGTTAATAATGCTTGTAATAAACCAAACCGTTTGTAAATCCGTCAATATTTCAGCGAGTTATGAGTAATTTTGTCTGTGCAGCTCACTCACTCTCACTCAAGGCTGACTGGGGTAAGATGGCGGCGGTTCAGTGACGTCGCTCTCCATTGGCCGGCAGCGCGGGTAAGCTATCTAGTGTTCTATATATATCTATGGTCTTACATTTTGAGCACCAAAAACTTAATTTCCCGCATTGTGGTGTACTTTTATGAGAGGCACGCCTGGAAGGTTGAGATGGTACGGTCCTGTAGGGGGGTCTCAAATAGTTGGTTAACACTACCGTACTTTTCGGACTATAAGCCACGGCTTTTCCCCCCATTTTTCGACCCTGCGGCTTATATAACGGTGCGGCTTATATGCGACTCGACGTGACCAAACCCGAAAATGTAAAAATCTAAATATTGCTTTTTTGATGGCATTGAAATGTTATTTATCTGTTCCCTTATTTGCTAAACTTAATACAACTTGTAAATGGGTTAATTCTTGTTATTTGTCCGACAGTATTGTGTCCCAATGCTAATTATGGTAATTAAACATTAAAACACCTGCGGCTTATAGTCCAGTGCGGCTTATATATGTACACATCATTCAATTTAGCTGCTGCGGCTTATAGTCAGGTGCGGCTTATAGTGCGAAAAGTACGGTATATATTTACAGGTAAGGAATCAAGGATTATCTAAATGTGTTGTTGATATCTAAATATGTTTTGACCCCCTTATTTTTATACCTCTTTTTGTCATAATCACGGCGAGAGCCTTCTTCACTCCTCCTCATCCTCCCCCACATTCACGACGGGAGCCTCACCCACCCCTTATCCTCTCACACCCATATATGGGCAGCATCCGTTCCCCGGATTCACACGCTGCCAAGCTCATCAATCAACACGGCTGTGACTTATCCCCTGATCAACGAGATGGTACTTCAGTCTGCAGATCCTGCCCTGACCTCGTCGGAGTGTTAAACTACGTAGCTTCCTAGGTACGACGACGACGAAACCTAAACCTTGCAAACCTGTTCTTGTTGATATTCCTTGTCCTAACCCTTGTTCTCTATATGCCCAGGACCTCCGCTCCACAGTACACCTCCTACCTGGACATCCCGTGCTGCACAAGGAGTGCTTCTGCTCTCGCCCACGACACGGTCCTGTGTCTACTGCCCCGTGCTGCACAAGGAGTGCACCTGTCCTCACCCCAAGAACATTCTTGTACCTGTCTGTCGCACATTCCATTTGTTAAACAGTCTGCTTGGGGAAACAACATTAAAACACCCTAAAACGCTCCATTCTCTCTCCTCCTGTGTTCTGCTATTGGGCTCCGCCAAAACCCATCCTCACACTTTTGGGGAGGGGGTTGTCTTTCATCACCGACATCCAGTTGGGGGATCCCCTTTGAACAGCCCATCTGAGGTTTCTCTACTCAGAGTGCCAGGAGGTAACAGCCTACTCCTGAACCATTGCTAAGACCAAGGAGCTGGTCGTGGATTTTAGGAGAATACAGCAGGGGACACACATGCCACTGTGGTTTCTTTCTTTCTTTCTTTCTTTCTTTTCCTTCTTCATTTCAGATATTGATTGAAGAGGTGTGTTTTTAGTCGACGGCTGAAAATTGGGTGGGTTTCGGCTGTCCTGACTGTGGTGGGAACTTCGTTCCACCATTGTGGAGCGAGGACCGAGAATAGACGGCTTCTCTTTGATTACCCTCCCGGGGAGTTCGGATAGGAGTAGGTCTGAGGCGGCCAGAGGATGCAGAGCGTAGAGGACACACACACATCACACACTGTTGTAAAGGCCATAAGTATTGTAATGGATTTTGTAATGGACTAGGGTTGGGTTAAAAAAAATCGGTTTCCCGATTCTGAATCGATCTTCATTTGAATTAGCGAGTATTGATTAATAAAATCCCAAGATCGATCTTAAAAAAAAGAATATATATATATATATTTTTGTATCCCCTAATTTTGTCGTTATGCCAATTCCCTTCCTGGTCGTTGCACGCATTTGCCCCACTGTCGGCCTGGGGAGGGTGTAGACCAGGGGTCGGGAATTAAGTTTGGCCTCGGGATAGGCATTTTCCATTGGTTCTCCCAGCCCACGTGACCATTTCTAGCATTTCCATTGGCTATAGTGCCAGACATAGATAATGATTGTGGAAATACAACAAATCTACAAAACCACTTACTGAGACATCACCCAGACGTGACATATGCAAAAGCCAATGTTCCAATAAAAAGTACATTCATGTAACTGCTTGAGAGTCAATTCTTAATGTAAACATTGATATTTTTAACAATGCAACATGTTGTTAGAGGGTTCCTTGAACGAGTTAAATTGTATAGCATTGAATAAAATTGTATCGGAAATTAAATCAAATCAGTTTGGGAAATCAGTGGCGATACCCAGCCCTACTTTAGACTGCCCCGCTTTGACCAATCAGGGCTCAGCTCATTACCAGACACTTTTAGTTTGACATCGTGAAGAAGACAAGGGCACCACGGGCTGCAATTCTCCTCTCAAAGTCAGCAACGTTTAGCCGTGCGTCCATGACTAAGAGTGTTTTGGGAACGTTACTGTGAGTTTGGTTGTACATAAAATTATATTGGGAGGTTTCATGCGCCTAAACTTAAGCTAAGTTGATAACTGTGTGTATGCTATGTTTCATCTAGTTTAGCAGCTACATTTCCCAGAGCATGTTATCCCGTTCATATGTGTAGAGGTACTGTACTATTTGCATGTTGATTAGAGTTTGTACAGACTATTATTCTGTTGTTGTGCACCTTTTTGGTATCGTCTTTATAGTGACGCTCATTTTAGTTTCTAGTTAGATAGAGAATTCAAACCTTTATTTATTCTCGAAAAGGACAATTGAGGTCACCCTCCTTTTCAATGTCGTCGAGACATTTCAATGCATACATTTTTTACAATATAATAATAACTATCTATATAGCACCTTTCACACATGGACCACAGCCCAAAGTGCCCGACAGCAAATAGCACAAAAGGAACATGGGCATACAGTTGACAGAATAAAAGCAATTCATAAAGTGCAGACATAAGAATAGGCATAAAATAAGTACAAGTACAGTGTTGCTCGAAGGCATCATAGTACTAATGCAGCATAAAGTAGTGCTTTCATTTTCATTTCCATGTGGAGCAGGTGGCACAGGCAGTCTGCTCTTTAGTGTTGCCTATTGCTATAATGTACTATTATTTCACTCCCTAGACCTGTTCACTGTCAACGCACGCATCAAGGGGGCAAAAGGAACGTAATCCTGTTCAGAACAACGGGACAGACTATAATATATTTGCATTTGTTAGCCATGGTAGCGATCTAAACAATCAATCCATGCCAAAGCTAGATATGTAAAAGGTGAAAGACTCACACTCACAGCCACGCCGATTTGGCTAAATTACATACAGCCGCTTTCGTTTGAAACAACAGTCATGGTTTCTCCATAGAGCCTCGTCGTACTTTTTTAGTGCAGCAGCTCACGCAGGTAGGGGGCAACTTAGTCACGTGACTCAGTTGGTATTGCTGATTGGCTCGAAAACTGTTACGTTTGTATTGTATACAGCGAACAGGTCTATTAGTTTAGTTATCCTGCCCATTGTTTATTCCATTTACTGTACCTCTTTTCCATCTGGCACGTTTTGCATAAAACGCTTGATAAGTAATTTGCGATTTATTCTTGAACCACGTGCACATGAATAGAATAGACTTTTTAATTGTCATTGCACAGTATACAACGAGTATGGTCATGGTCCCTGCGATCCACGGACACTGGTCAGCTCTCCATCCCCCGAACCAGACTGCGGACCTTCGGGGACAGAGCTTTCAGTGTGGCAGCTCCCACCCTCTGGAACTCCCTCCCTGCAGAACTCCGCACCGCCCAAACTCTGGACTCATTCAAAAAACTGCTCAAAACCCACCTCTTCAACTTGGCCTTTAACCCCTAATTTCTCACTTTGTATGTTGTGTCTGTCCACTATGTTTGTTACTTTGTTATTTCCCCCACCTATGTAAAGCGACCTTGGGTCTTTTGAAAGGCGCTATATAAAATGAAGCTACTATTATGGTCTCTTTTGAAAGAAACATTTTGAACTTTCTTCCACAACAGGAAGAATCACTCTGAGTGCTAATGTAATAGAGTTAGATGTTTGAACACACTGAAATAAAAGTTTTGTTTACTTATGTCTTTGTTTACTTGCAAACAGATGCCTGCAAACGAGTTCCAGGCTGAGGTTGGAGCTGGAAAACACAACGGCTCCATAGCCTGAAGTGCCATCTAGTACAGGTCCAAATCCTATGGAAAATTTGTGTTTTACACATTACACGTAATGCTTATCCAACAGGGCCGTCCGCTGCAATACATTTCGATGTGCGAGTGAGAAATTCTTCTTTGTCTTCTTAATCATCCCTTGTATAAGATACCGTTAGCTCCAGCATTTCATTGGCTACAAAAACGGTCCATAATTTTCACTGTCCGTTCAGGGCCAGGTGAAACCGGACGTGGTCACTTGTCCGAAACTGACGTTCGTTGGTTGTTTGCTCTTGTAACCTGATATTGGAAGCACCAGAGTTTATCATATAAAGGGAGTCAACACTTGTGATAACAATTTAACAAAATAAATGACTTAATCCTATCTAAACAAATAATAATCGAATTAAACAACAAATGTGCATAACAGAATGGACAGAGGATGCCAAGTTGGTTCACTTGGTGGCTGATACAACCTGTCCTGTTTGATGGGAGAAGCAGATGGGAGAAGCAGATGGGAGAAGCAGACAGAAGGGTTAGACAAGGGAAACATACTGTGTGTGCAGGCAGCTCTCTGCACTGCACAGGTGAGGGTAATTGGGTTAACGACCTACCCACTCCACCCTGCTCTTTGAGTCAGAAGACTCCTAGGCTGGTAAAGCTATATGCCTCCTAAAGTGTGAATCGGAAATACAGAAATACCGGCGGCTACAGGCTTTCCGGTTTCCGGGCAACCCCAGTTCTGTTTATAGTCCCCAGTGAAACAAACAACAAGCAGACTCTCGTACATCTCGAAAACAAGACAATTATGGAGTTATCAGCGGACATTTTCAACAAAACAATTATAGAAACGTGTGAAGTGCACAATATTTCCTCGTTTAAGCCACTGCAACGGCTTTGCCTTAAGAATTTGCTACATGATCGGGATGTTCTAGCTTGTTTGCCGACAGGATTCGGGGGGAGTGCATTTTCACGAGCATGATTTCGTGATTTCAGAGGCGGGACTTCCTACCCGATTCACACTTTCGGCCGTAGTGCTTTACCAGGCTTTATCTCTCGAGATAAAGCTGGGAACGAGGTTAGAAGACTCCCCATTTGCAGGTAAAGTGGGGGTCGTCACACACCTAATAGGTAGAATAGGGTGTCAATCAAATGGTGGCCATTTTAGCTTTCCAACAACGTGTAGATTGATCGGCATTATTACATGGCGTTTTAACATTCGCCGAAATGCTTGATTGTGATTGGTCAATAGCCCCCGACAGCGGTGAATAATTTTTCGATAACCACCGGTGATTATTGTTTTTCGCAGCTGGAGTAATCAAGCCCCACTGACACACACTGTTTCAGTGCAATCAGACACACCTGCCGGGCTGCCCGCGATAATATAAATCACTTTATTTGGGCTGACAGAGCCACAGAACAACTGCGTCTGCATTTGATCTCGTCTTGTCGATTTTGTAAAATGAATTAGGTATATTGTTAGTAAGTTAGCCATGTAATAAGCGGGATAATGTATAGCTATACCCGGTCATCATCGCAAAATAATTGACCTTCACTGACGTTTAAAACACCTCGCCGAGGCGCCTCGGTATTTTAAACTCTGTGTCGGTCAATTATTTTGCGACAATGACCTCGTAGCTATACATTATCCCTTACATAACACTGCCGGAAGCCCACAGACGAGGGCAAAGTGCTGTGACGTGCGCTGCAGCAGTGCACACACACACACACACACACACACACACACACACACACACACACACACACACACACACACACACACACACACACACACACACACACACACACACACACACACACACACACACACACACACACACACACACACACACACACACACACATTAACCCTTCACACACACATACACACCCATGAACCCTTGACACACACACACGCACACACACATTAACCCTTCACACACACACGCACACACACATTAGCCCTTCAACTCACACATTAACCTTTCAACTCACACACACATTGACATTAACCCTTCACACACACACATTAACCCTTCACACACACATTAACCCTTCACATACACACATTAACCCTTCAACTCTCTCTCACACACACACACACATTAACCCTTCAACTCACACACACATTAACACACACACACACGTACATTAACCCTTCACACACACACACATTAACCCTTCAACTTGCTCACACAAACCCACACACCGCCATGTTCTCTCACATATCAACATCCACTCTGACCATCTCCACCCCCACACACACAACCGTTTAGTGACTCTCATTTTGCACTACTGTCATGGGTACAATGCTTCAGTGACTCTCTTCTTGCACTACTGTCATGGTTACAATGCCATTTCCACAGCTCCATTACAAAACACCTCAGATATTATACAACCTCATGCCCCAGCTGGCCAAACATGTAAAGGTCCCATTAAATCAGAATAGATGTTTGTTATTTCCTGGAAAACAAAAAATGTTGACGAGTCATCCTGCACACGGGCGTGTATACTAATTTTGCGTCCAATGCAATGCTTTCTAGAATGACATTTACAGCACATTGTAACTGAGCTATAGCACTCTGCCTCTTGTTCAATGTTAGTGAAACGGAGGGCTAGGGCCTCCACAGGGTGCGTTTGATGGAACTGGCGGACACTATGGGGTTGTAACACCCGTTAAAGAATTACACAGAGGCATGCTGCAGTTACTGGTTGTTATTTGATAGATTTCCAGGTGTGGTTGTCTACAGAGGAATACAATACAGTATACATTAATAACACAGTAGTGATGTACATAAACAAGAATATCCATTAGTAGTATAATGCAAATAGTAACTAGAGCGTTCACTTAACCAGAGTTAATATACATAACCTACATAACCTATGTAGGGAATTACTCCTTCAGTGCATGTAAACAGTATAGGTAGGTGGACTGTAGACCAGGTGTAAGATACATTCAGTTCACTAGGGGTAATGAGTGAGTTATAGTTATAGCTTAGGCTAGCTAACGTGCGTCTAAGCTAGCCACGCAGCACAGCAGCATATCATAGGAGGGGCAACGTAAGTTGGCTAACGTGTAGCTAAGCTAACGGCGCGGTGTTTCAGTAACGGGGGGAATGACGTCAACAGGAATGGATCAGCGGGGACACACTAAGTACAGAGTAACTGAATGAACGAACTAAACGCAGGTACAGTACTCACGTTCATTGACGCACACGTTATCCCATGGGGACAGGGTAAACTACTACAGCACGTCGTTAGACGGTAACACTGAGACCGGCTCGCTCACGTTAAAGGGGAGGAACTCTTAGAGGACCGGTACAGAACAAAGTAGTCGTCAGACAATAACACTGAGACCGGCTCGCTCACGTTAAAGGGGAGGAACTCTTAGAGGACCGGTACAGAACAAAGTAGTCGTCAGACAATAACACTGAGACCGGCTCGCTCACGTTAAAGGGGAGGAACTCTTAGAGGACCGGTACAGAACAAAGTAGTCGTCAGACAATAACACTGAGACCAGCTCGCTCACATTAAAGGGGAGGAACTCTTAAAGGGTCAGTACAGAACAAAGTAGTCTTATTAGCAGGGCTTTCCTACAGTTAGCTTGCTAGCTAACGTTACTAATGTTGCTAACCTATGTTGCTAACATTAGTTCGCTAGCTAACGGGTCAACCGTAATGCACATTCAGCACTATTGGCTACTATAAATGCCAATCAATATCCACCACACAAGTCCCTCCCTAGCTTCCTGTTGTTACAGGAAACACATAAATACGTGGAATCAAATAGCATTCCGATAGCCGTTTCATGGGGACTGTAACTGTGCGTGAAATTGACGAAAATGTACGTGAACAGAGCAGAGCTGTGATTGGCCGCCGCCCTGGGCTGGGCTGGGCCGTGTACGTGTTCCTCTGACGTATACAGTACATCCGTATTTACCGTTTATCATCTCGGGAGCTCGGTCGGAGCGTTCCATTATCAATCGTGATTAACTACGTCACAAACACAGACCAAACCGAAGAAAGACTGGCAGATGAAGTCCGAAAACATAGTACAATGTACAACACAACGCAGCATAGTCGCCTAGTGGTTCGGCGGCGTACTGCAACCCACGCGTTGAACTGACGTGGAAGTATATCTCGGCCTTATACAGTATGTTCCTATGTGAAATACCTATTTCAAGACAATTGTATATGCATGTTTCAGGTTTTAGGTAGGCTTTGGCCCAGAGGATGTTAATTTGGATTAACTAGGTTCTCCAGAGTCTTACAGATCTAAGGGTGATTAGATTAGATTAGATTTAAATGTATTTCATTATACAACAAGTAGCTACAGTACAAAGAAAATAAGTGAAGTGGCATTCAACCAGAGTGCAAATGTAACAGTAAAGTGCAATAGTAATATACAATGTACAGGTGATTAAACTGGGTATAAAATATTAATTAGTACTACTGAGTAATAGTGGTAATCAGATGTACTGCATGTAGTATGAATAAGTACAGCGATACAGGTATCAAGACACAATGGTAGTAAGTCATACTGGCCAGCAGCGTAACTAGAGTAGGTAAGGGATACGTACAGATATAGATATAGTATCTACAGATATGTATTTATATATGTATGCAGGTATATACAGACAAATGTTGATAGATATATATGCGGTAAGAATAATAAATATATATATAAACGGTATATACAGCATTATTGTACATCCTATCATACAGAGTTATATGGCTTATCTGCAGGTGTATAAGTATATTATATGCAGGTATATTCCGACAGATATATATATATATATATATATATATATATATATATATATATATATATATATATATATATATATATATATATATATATATATATATATATATATATATATATATATATATATATATATATATATATATATACATGAATATCATAAGCCCCTCTATGTCGAGTAGTAGACTCAGCGTGGGGAAGAAAAGGAACATGTTCTTTGGCAGTTATGTAAGCTACGGTATACAAATACTGTACATTGTCAGACGGCTAAAGCGTGGGGAAATCCATACATACCCACAACGAGCCACAGTATATACCGCAAATACGATAACGGTTTTCTCCTCTGCCACAAACACTTGACAGAACTACTCCATGCGGTCGACTCTGACAGAGACAGGCTTCCTATACTACATGTCTTAAAAGGGCCTGCGGTGAATGTACAGTGAGGGTGCTTTGTGATTGAAGGTCAGGCAAAGTGATGATCTGGCCTCGGGGTGGGCTTGTGTGCAATCAGGATGAAAATGCTGGCGGGCAGGAGTCTGTGCAAAGTGGCATGGAGAAGCACAGGAAGACCAACTCCAAGGCCATTAAAGATTCATACGTGACAGAATGAAGAAACATGGGAAGTGGGGAGTCATTCCTATGTTTTTCCCAGGGTCCTATGTTTCGCTCCGAATATACAGTAAGACGACCTTGATTATGGTAAATGGACCGCATTTATATCGCGCTTTTATCCAAAGCGCTTTACAACCCGCGCCTCACATTCACTCAGACGTTCACACGCCGACAGCGGAGGCTACCATGCGAGGTGCCGACCTTCTCATCGGGAGAAGTTAGGGGTTAAGTGTCTTGCTCAAGGACACTTTGATACATACGCTGCCGGAATCTAAACAGGAACCATCTGATTACCAGACAACTGCTCTACCTCCTGAGCCACTGTTGCCCCTCTATAAAAACATTTAAACCGTTTAGAATTATTAAACAACTTCAAGACACATTTTCGGAAAAAATACTTTTTTGAATACCAAATCTAGTTTTTATAAAGAAAATGATTGTATGTGAAAATAATGATAATAAAACACGGCTTTATTGAACTCCTCCTCCTCCGTTGTTTGTTAACTTGCCCGAATTTTGTGCCACTTTGTTTGGGAGAAGCTGATCGCTGTGTCTCCATCTCTCCAGGCGCCGAGAGACACAGCGATGTGAGAGGCAGATAGTGGGTTGTGTTAAGTAACAGAGCGCTCACGTATATGTACTGTATGTAAATCAATATCTTCCTTTTGAATAAAATAGGCTCGGTAATCAGGATTGTTAAAGTTAATTAGCCTAATCCATGTCAAAAAGAGTAGCCTATATATAGTAAATGTACACACACACAAAGACACACACTGTCAAGTCCTGGCTTTAGGCAGATTCACAAAACAGTGGTTTAAGATAAGTTAAACTACTTATAGTTAGAACGTGATTCATTTATTCATTTTGCAGTAGTTAGATGTTGTGCATGTAATGACTTTAAACGTCTGCCAGGCGGCATATAAGTAACGATACGATGCATCTGTCATGAATATGCAAAGAAGCTAGGGGTGTAAGTGTCTTGCTCAAGGACACTTTGACACGCTGCCGGGAGGAGCCAGAATCTAAGCAGGAATCCTCTGATTACCAGACAACTACTCTACCTCCTGAGCCACTGTTGCCCCTTTATAATAAAATTATAAAACCTTTTATAATTAATAAACAACTTCAAGACAAAGAGAGAGAAAAACTTTTTGAATACCAAATCTAGTTTTTGTGCCACTTTGTTCGGAGAAGCTGATCGCTGTGTCTCCATAGGCAGAATCACAAAACAGTGGTTCAAGATAAGTTAGGCTACTTATATTTAGAACGTGATTCATTCATTCATTCATTGTACAGTAGTTAGATGTTGCGCATGTAATGACTTTGAACGTCTGCCAGGCGGCATATAAATACGATACGATGCATCTGTCATGAATATGCAAATCGACAAACATTTTGATTGAATCCTGCCACCCACTACTGTTCACTACTACTACTACTACTACTACTACTACTACTACTACTACTACTACTACTACTACTACTACTACTACTAACTCTACTTGGACCAATTGAATGATTGATTGATTAATTTATTTCCATGTCATGTCAAGACACAAAAATACTGTTGCAATGTTCCATTATT
>NC_140175.1:13650597-13751398 GCF_963971535.1 Notolepis coatsorum
GCAAAACTAGATTTTAGGTCTGTGATGAAAAAGGGCCTCGCGGGAAGGGGGGCCTCGCAAAAAAAAATAATAATAATAATAAATAATAATAAAAAAAATTAATAAATTTTTTTTTTTTTTTTTTTTTTTTGTGAGGCCCCCCTTCCCGCGAGGCCCTGTGCGACCGCACTGCTCGCACACCCCCTGAGGCGGCCCTGCATACACACACACACACACCCACACACGCACTTTTGGTAATGGACACATGTGAATGGTAAACATCCATCTTGGGCCCCTATGAACAATTTGATGCCATTAAATGGTGACCCCGGTGTCACCTGTAATGGTGGCCGGCATCGACTCCACCGGCCCTGGGAACAATATGATGAGCAATTTATGGACGATGACCTATGACCCGTTGTCCTCCGCAGGCTGACCCCTGCAGTGTCTTCAGTAATGGGCACACATTACCATTGAATGGGGGGAAAGTTATTGTTACCTTTGCGTGTTCTCCACTTCCTCTTTTACATTTTGGATGGTATGTATAGCCACAATTTGAACACAATTAGGCATATTATTTTATTCTATTCTTATTCTTAGGCAATTTGTTTTGTTATTCTTATTCGTGACTTGTTCTGTCTACATGTTGTATGTGAGCAATTTGCAGTGTCAAATTTCCCTCGGGATAAGTATTTCTATTCTATTCTATATCATCATTTCTGCTGGAAAAGGGGGACAATGCTTCAGTTAGCCAGTAATTGATCTGTCGTCGTGGTATTATTGGGGTTCCGATCGTACTGTGTGTGGTGTCGAAACGACACGGAGCATACAGATAATGGGACACAGTATTAGTATTAACAACGTGTTAATTCAAAGCGTATTATCGATGATTGACAGGACCCATGGCGCAGGTCAATTGTGATAACGTATGAATGCATGCTGTCTATTTTTAATACACATTTGATGTCTGCGCACATTATGCATTGCTTTTATTTAGTCAATTCTCTGCTCATTTTATGCCAATTCTCTGCTCATTAGTGTCTATATTTTTGCCAATCGTATGCTATTTAATTGTATGCCTATGTCTATTTATGTCTACATTTCTGCTGTGAAGCACTTTGGGCTGCAATTATTGTATGAAAGGTACTATACAAATAAAGTTTATGGTCATTATTATTATTGTCCTTAACACTTTCAGTGCCGGCCCTAACGTTGATTAATGTCCTTGAGTGCCATCATCCACTTCAATGATAGCGTTAAAAACGCATAATCTATGTTTTAAATTATGGCTATGTGTCTAATCTGCCCTTCGCTTATCAATGACTTGTTTGCAGTCAACATTGTCGAAACGGATTGTTTTTTAATCGGTTCATATCCTTTTTATAGCATTTCGAAAAGCTATCGTTTTCTCGAAAATATCCGGAAAATAGAAAGATTCCCTCATAAACGGCATTTATTGGAATATTCTCGAATACACTAGACACGTTGTCATTTGTCGGCCTATTTATGAATCATTTTCAAATAAACGCTAGATTATCGATAGTATATGTGTACTTATGCACGCTATAGAAGCGAGCTGAGAAATCGATTACCTCATTTCCTCAACATCACACACACACACACACATACACATACGGGACACGCTGTTATCTCAGTAAATACAGCTCTGATTATCCTAAAACTGGTAACATAGACTCCTTACCTTAGATCAGATGTTCTCCAAAAAGATTATTCCAATTCCTGATTGCCATTCCAAATATCGATTGCGTTTATTGATTGATTATTGGCTGCTGTAAGTATATATTCCAGGCTGCTTTCCAACTCACGATCACTTCCATGTTCATCAGATCCCTCGCCAGCATAGTGGAGCGAGGAGGCTCCCCCTCCACAGATCCACCAGTATAATCGAATGGCCTGCAGTATAATCGAATGGCCTGCAGTTCAGATTGCTAATAAAAAAAATCAAACGACAATTCGCGTCGTCGGCACTCAACGGGGGGCATGAAAAGACAACATAACACGTCGTTGGCACTCAAAGTGTTAAAGGAACACACCAACTTTTTGGGAAATTAATTTATTTGCCATCTACCCTGGAGTTAGACCAGCGGATACATACCCTTTTCTTCTCTGTGCGTGCATTAGGCTTAGGGAACAGCCGCACTGTTAGCCTAGCTTAGCGTTATTCACTGGAAGTAGGTGTGATAGTGTAGCCTAGTCACAGTTCCCAACAGTCACAAAATGCACTCCAAATACAACTCCAAAACGTTCCTGTAAACATGTTGTGACCTGTGTATTTACCACGTTGAGAAATACAATTTAAAAAATAGTACATTTTCGTTTTCTAAGCAGATAGGATATACTCGGAACTATTTTTTGCCCATACCACTGCTGCCTGGGCGCAGTGATTTAATCACCTCAAAAGCCCTGTTTTTCCAAAAACAATAGGGCTTTTGAGGTGATGAAATCACCGTGCAATTTAACATTAACGAAAATATAGGCTATATTACATAAAAAAATATATATAATATAACAGCAGAGAAGGCTTTGCTGGCCCTGACAACCCACCTCTGACTAAAACACCTGTAGGACATAAGAGGCTGCTGGTACCATCACAAGATGTTTGCTTGTCACATGTGGTGATTGTGTTGCATCTGGGAGGCAGCGGTGGCCTAAAGGTTAGAGAAGCAGGTTTGTGACCGGAAGGTCGCCGGTTCGATCCCCCGGACCGGCAGGAAAAATCTGGGCTAGGGAAGTGAATTAATAACTCTCTCCCATACCCTTAACACCAACTGCTGAAGTGCCCTTGAGGAAGGCACTTAACCCCCAACTTCTCCAGTGGAGTTGCTCAGTGGCTCAACGGTGTCAGACTGTGGTTGTACTGGGCAGCAGCTCCCAGGTGTGAATGGAACTGTGTGAATGTGAAGCAGGGCGTAGCTGAAAAAGAGCATCCGTGCTCAGAGAACCTACCTACAAAATATATATATCTGTGTTTATGATGTGTGTGTGTAAGATATGATAAGATAGTCCTTTATTGATCCCCTTGGGGAAATGCAGGTATCATAGCAGCATGGTGGGGGGGGGGGGTACAGGTATGGGCAGGCTAATAGTAGAAGACGTAAATGTAGGCAATGCAATTATAGTATAGATAAAAAAAATAAGCAGTGTAAACTATATAATTAACTCTGAATATAAGAATATGAGCAAGTAAACAGTGTAATCAAAGGTGCAGATGAGCGTCTGTATGCCCTATTAGTTATAATATACTGTAGTAGCGACCCTGGGATTTGGGTCGGTTGGTTGGTCAGCCGAGCTGTCACTCTGTACTCCGCCAGAGCAGGGCTGGCGCCGGCGACGCTATTGGTCGAGGGGGCAGGGGCTGACCTGGGGAGGGTATAAGAGGGTGTGGCACCCAGGGTGCGCTCTCTTGAGGCGCGGGAAGTGGTAGCGATGAGTCACATGTATACTGCAACCTATGTGTTGTAATAAAGTGAACTGAGAACTATAACAACCTGCCTCGTGATTCGAATAACGTGCTAAACCATAAAACGTTACAATACGTTACAATAAATATAGGCAGTAAAACACTTAGAATCTGAATACATACTGTGAGTAAGTAAAGTAAACAGTATACACAGGCGCAGTATACATAAGGTACCCTAACTCGCATGATATACGTCATAGTTATACGTTATACAGTACGTTGTAGTCCGGGCAGTTTAGGTGGTAACATTCAGACACACTGATCAGACATGCCTAGTTCTGCTGCCATTGTGTGTGTGTGTGTGTGTGTGTGTGTGTGTGCGTGCGTGCGTGTGTGCGTGCGTGCGTGTGTGCATGCGTGCGTTCGTGCGTGTGTGTGTCCCACATCTTAGATGGTTGCCATGTATACAGGGGCCTCTACATAAGTAGGCATGACACAATAGTAGATTTGATAGCGAAAGAAATCTCTTCTATTTTTAGGTCCTCCATCACGCTGTTTAAGCATTCTACTGTTAAGCTAAGCATGTTTAACCTGTGCAATGATGATTCTGTGTTCTCTAATATTACAGCTAACACCCCTGATGTCTTTGTTGTATATGAACACCTTAGGGAGGTGTCCATTCTTGAGGTTGGCTGTACTTTTGACTACAGCTTAGAAGAAGCCTTTCTAACCAAAGTGTTGAAATACCAACAGCTACAGCAGACCATCTCACAGCTAGGCTACATATTTTTAGTTTTTATCTTTGGCAGCCTAGGGCATGTGCACAATTGGGTTGTGAGGGGCCTACAAATAGCCGGTCTCCCCAAAAGGAAGGCCAAGCAGTTAGCCAGGTACTGCTCAGTATCAGCTATTATAGGAAGGCGCTCAATTTGGAGGAGGCGTTGTTTCCTCTTTACCCATGATTCGTGTCCGATGTGTCTGTTCAGCCATACTGTATAGTAACAGCGTTCTGCCGTCCATGCTCTTTGTAAGTGGCTGTTCTTTCATACTTTCTGACTGCACTGGCAGTGTTTATGTCCTTTGTATGAGGCTTCCTTGTACTTCTGTTCATGTGGACAAAAATAAACATTTCAAATGTGTGTGTGTGTGTGTAACTTTGGTTGCCATTGTCAATTTGGGCACGACTGTATCAGAATAACCCACAATGTACAAGTGCACTGATAATATGTGTGTCCTTTAAACATTGTCTTTATGTGGACATAAATACAGATTCTAAATGTATGTGTGTGTGTGTGTGTGTGTGTGTGTGTGTGTGTGTGTGTGTGTGTGTGTGTGTGTGTGTGCGTGCGTGCGTGCGTGCGTGCGTGCGTGCGTGTGTGTGTGTGTGTGTGTGTGTGTGTGCGTGCGTGCGTGCGTGTGTGATCGTGTGTGTCTGTGTTTGTGTGTGGGTGGGTGTATACGTGTACATGCATACTGCTGTTCCCATTATTCTTTACCAAGAGCAACGGAACAACATCACTGTGGCCAGAATTACAACCCATTTGCACAGACGGATGTGTCTCGCACAAAGGAAGCGTTCCACACCGCGAGCCCTCTTTACCGAGCCTCCCACCGCGCCGGAATACATTGCAATACATTAGTGCGACCGACCGAGAGAGGTATATATATATATCTCCTATCTATCTACAGACGGCAATGGAGATGTGATTAGCTTTGATCCAGCCGGGCTCTTTTTAGGCCCACCGCCGCCGCCGCTGGCTTTGACAGGCCCGGTGTGGGAATCTGTCAATAGAAGGTAATCAAATCACACAACCGCGTGTGAGAGCCCGACATCACACATCTCGCCCCACAACACAAAGAGCGGTTTGTGCGCGGGGGTGGGCTACTTTCGGCTGGTGCATCGCAATGAATGGATATTAGAAAGCGTTGGGATTTATCCACAATCGCTGAGCTTTTATTGCACTGTTTACTCCTGTTTGCATGGTGTTTATAATGGCCCCTTTCCCTGTGCCACCCCCCCCCCCCCCCCACACACACACACCCCTTTTACGAAGCCGGTGGTGCAATAATGGAAGGAACACTTTCACCCCCCACCCCACCCCCCCTACCCTATTCCTATTTTCTTTGGTGTATAAGGTGTGGGAATGCAATTTCCTGGCCGGATCCATATACAGTTGCACGAGGCTGTGTATGTGGTTTCAATCAGGAGGAAAAATGCTTATGTAGTAGGCAGGGTGATTCTGGCCCCTCGTCCTGGCAGGAAACACACACAGTGGAGAGATTTATAAAGCTGTTTATGCAGCCTGGATACAGAGCGAACACGGGCACTGGGGGGAGGGGGGGGGGGGGGGTCGTTTCACACCCTCTCGCTCTTCCACCCCCCCCCCCCCCAACCCAGAGGCAGCTGCCTCCTTTACACAAATCCCCACACAAATCTCCCCCAAAACAGATTTGGGTTTGTTTTCCTGACGGAAGTTTGTCTTCTGCCCTCCACCTGTCAAACTTTATGTGCCGCGTAAACACAATGTTCCCCTCGCGCAACACACAGCGTGCACTCCTGCACCCGCACGTACAGTATTGTTTACACTGTTTATTTTTTCTCATATTTTTATATTCAGATCTAATTGTATTGCCTATATTTATGTATTTCTACTATTACCCTGCCCGTACATGTGCCTCCCCTCCCCCCTCCCCCATGCTGCTTGCACACCCGAATTTCCCCCAAGGCGATCAATAAATGAATATCTTATCTTACACACATATGCACGCACACACACATATACAAATCATATTTTAGCCACATGCTAACGGTACTTCTAACTGCTGCCTGGTGACACACACTTAACATTCCCTTCACATAGGGTGACCAGGTGTCCCCCTTTTGGTTGTACTGTCCCACCATTTGACCAAATGTCCCGCGTCCCTCAAATTGAGAGGATGTCCCTCTTTTCGAAGCCAAAAAAAACATGTGTCTAAAAGCCCCTCCCTACAGACAGTAAACGTAGCAACCCGCCTCTTGTCCACACACATTGCTCTGATTGGTTATAGTACTTTAGCGCGCTGCTTGCCTGCTTGTGACGTGACTGAGACTGAGTCGTACCTCATATCGCAAATCTGATTGGTCAAAAAAAACACAACAACATTACAAGCAAACTAGTTCAAGATGGAAAGCAGTAAAAAGAAACGGACCTGCAGTTACAACCAAGACTGGCAAACGACACATGACTGGGTGAGGCAGATGGCAGGCAATCCGCAGCAGGCTTTCTGAGTTTTGTGTCATAGTTCATTTTCAATTGCGCATGGAGGAGAATACGACTTGAAGCGCCACAGTGGACGTGAGTCTCACTTGAAAGTGGCTCACCAAAAAGAAACATACGTTTCTTTTTAAACCAAACAATGATAGCCAGACGGACAAGGTCACTGCAGCTGAGATAACAAGTGTCTATCACACAGTACAACACTCCCATTCATACAGGTCAGCCGACTGTGGTAACCTTTAACCTTTGATTTAAATCTATTCGGTGAAGACCATGGCAGTTATTCTAATATAGAAACACAATTTATTTGTATTATTATTTTTGTATTATACTACACTGTTTTCCCTAGTTCTGTGTTAACAGGGAATATCAAACACAAGACATTCCTGTCAAGTGATGACGTTTGAATATTTAAAATAGATGTTAGGTGGTATTTAATTTGTATTTATTTTGATTTAACCTTTAACCTTTGATTTAAATCTATTCAGTGAAGACCATGGCAGTTATTCTAATACAAAAATTTACATTATCTATCTGTCCCACTTTGTCCCACTTTGTCCAACCAAAATCTTACTGTTGTCCCACTTTGTCCCACCAAAATCTTACTGTTGTCCCACTTTTGGACTTTTTGCATCTGGTCACCCTACCTTCACATGTTACTGTACATGTTCTAACTGCTGCCTGGTGACACACACTTAACATTCCCTTCACATGTTACTGTACATGTTCTCAAACGTCTTCATGTTAAGGACCCCACATTGAGAGTTAATAGGCCACCCTGGAGGTCCCCGGACCCCACTTTGAGAACCACTGTCCTTGCAAACCATGATTTGATCAAACCAACACACTGGTTGTAATTTATTCACAGAAATGAAGAATACGGACGGAAGTGAGGTTTTTATACTGTATACTGTACATATTATTTACACAAACTATGTTCATATGTGTATGCATTGGTATGTGTGTGTGTGTGTGTGTGTGTGTACGTGCATGCATGTGCGTTGTTGTGTGTGTGTGATTGCCGTCTTGTATTTGCTTATGTGTGTATATTGATGTTTACTATGTAATCATTGTCTTACTGTACCATGTGCTTGCATGTGTGTGTGTGTGTGTGTGTGTGTGTGTGTGTGTGTGTGTGTGTGTGTGTGTGTGTGTGTGTGTGTGTCTGTGTGTCTGTGTGTGTGTGTTTGTCAGGTGTCCAGTATCTCAGTGAGGAGAGATGTTAGCCTCCATATGAGAGTTATCTGCAATCTGCTTGAGTTAGGGGTGCAATTCCTAACAGGCTCAACCATATGGATAAAAATACCCATATTATTACATTACACAAACGAAAAACAGATATTGTTGAAATACTAGAAGAAAGAAACGTCACCACCTTTGGCTGATAGTCATTTATTAATTTCTTAGGACTTCTTCTGGAGTGGTCTAATAAATGTTTACGGTTCTTAGATGGATCCCCCCGCTGCCTCCTCCAGGGGTCACTGCAGGGGTCACGGCAGGGCGACACGGGGACCGGCGTACTGGCTCATATTAGGCAGGCCATGCATTATGCAGCAGCTTAGGCCACTGCACCGGATCTGCATGTCCTCGGCTACAGTCCACCTGTCGCTGCTCTGGTCGTAGCGCTCCACGTTGGAGATGGTGGTGAAGTCACTGAGGCCTCCGGCCACGAAGAGCAGGTCGTCCAACACCCCGATGCCAAAGTTGCTGCGGCGGGTGAGCATGTCAGGCAGGGCGCTCCAGGACTCAGTCAAGGGGCTGTAGGCCTCCGCGCTACGCAGGGCGTTTCCACGGTCACACCCTCCCACCTGAGGACAGGACCATGAGAGGAATGTTTTAGTATGTGGTTAAGGCAGGCAGGCAGGCAGGCAGGCAGGCAGGCAGGCAGGCAGGCAGGCAGGCAGGCAGGCAGGCAGGCAGGCAGGCAGGCAGGCAGGCAGGCAGGCAGGCAGGCAGGCAGGCAGGCAGGCAGGCAGGCAGGCAGGCAAGCAGACACTGTATTAATCCACTTAGGGAAATGAGGGCATCACAGCAGCATTGCAAGTCAAATGATACATATCTATAAAAATATCTAGTATAAAGCATTTGTCTCCGTGTGCACCTACCACACAGACTTGTCCTCTGTACGCAGCGACTCCCACTCCGCCACGCCTACTGCTCATGGGGGCGATCAGAGTCCACTGGTTAGTGTCTGGGCTGTAGCACTCAGCTGTGAGCAGACACTCCGCCCCGTTGTCGCCACCACAGATGTAAACCTGTAATAAGAAAGAATATTCTAATTTAGTTTATATATTCCATTTTATTTCATTGTACTTTAATTGTCTTGTCTGTTAATGTTGATGGACCAAAGGACCAAGACAAAATCCTTGTATGTGCAGCTGACTTGATGAAGACATTTCGGATTTCTGATTCTGAATGATACCAATCACTTTGTTTTTGATGTGAACGTTCCTTGTGTTCCTCAGTTCCACCCACCTTGCCGTGGAGGGCTGCTGCGCCGGCTTCGCTCCTGTGCTCCAGCATGGGTGGGATCACTGTCCACTGGTTGGTTTCAGGCTCGTAGCGCTCGGCGGTGTTCAGTCGCACGTATCCGTCGAACCCTCCCATGGCGTAGATACAGCCGTCCAACGTGACCACGCTGACCTCACAGCGGCGTGAGTGCATGGGAGCCGCCTGCAGCCAGCTGCGAGTGACAGGGTTGAACCTGCGCACACTGCTGATACACCTTAGGCCGTCGCAGCCTCCGACGCAGTAGACCAGACCATGGAGATAAGCGGTGCCGTGGCCACCCCGGGGACTCTCCACCTCAACGCTCACGTCGATCCATCCACCGGCTCGGATATCGTAAGTCTCCATGACATTGGTCACGCTGCCGCCACTATAGCCTCCGGTGGCCAATAGGACCTCCTGGGGCAGGCGTGGGCGGTTCAGGGGGTTTGGGAGCCTATTGGAGCCAGGGGGTTTCAGGACGCTGAGGATGAGGGGCCTGCAGTCGTGGCTGTCCCTCACCACAGGGTTGTTATGGACGTGGTTCAGCAAGTAGTCAGGCCTCATCAAGCCCATGCGAACCTGGGAAGAGACAAGCAGACAGCGGGTACAACTTAGACAGTGGTTGTAGACAGTTTCTGTTGCTAGGGAACAGTTTGGACCCAAATGTTTGAGAACCACTGTACTAGGGAACCTAGTGTTGTTTTCATGTAATCCACAGTAATACAATTAGTTACCATGGGCAGCAGCAAAGGGATGTGTGTTTTACGCTCCTCACGGGAGTGGTCGATCCAACGGAGGATGGCCTTGAACACTGTCTCCTCGCTCTTCACGTTCAGGTCATCCCTCTCGATGATGTCCACCAGTTGCTGCAGGGACAGCTCCACAAACTCCTGTGAGATGTGCAGCATCTCCTCAAAGTGGCACACGATGAAGAGATAGGCCTTGCGCCTCAGGTCAGGGCAGCAGTAGATGTCCGCAAACATCCAGATGCCGACACAGTTTTCCAGAGACATCTGTCCCTCTAGGAAGTCAGAGCACGCTCCTACTATGCCAGTGACGAGAAGCTGGTCTGCAGCCGCCAGAAGCTCTTCCACGTTCTCTGCTGTCACCGGCACAAAGCATGTGTAGGCGTACTCTATGATGAGCTGCATCATAGCCGCAGACACCCCAGGGATAGTGTAGACTGCTTTCTCTGAGTCACTCCAGCGAGTGAAGAGGGTTCTGTGGGATGTAGAGTATAGAGATATCTGATCAGTAAGCAACATTCTATCCTGTGTACTAATATATATTCACTGTAGAAGTATAGGGTCTTAGTCAAGTCAAGTCAAGAGTTTTATTTGTCATGGCATACAAGTATACAGTGAAATGCGGGGGGTCTTGCCCGCAATGATTGTACATAATACAATAATAATAATATAATAAAAATCCAATAGAACGACATTGTGCAATAATAAAAGTAATCAAAGTAGCATATCGGTATATGTACATGAGTTTGTACAGAGCATGGTAAGACATGCTAGGTCCTGTGATAGTGCAATACACTGTTAGCTACGGATGAGGCACTGGGTCTTTATGTACACTGCTATACAATGCTATATTATACAATCTCAAGTTATACTATACTATTTTTAAAGTGACCTTTCCTTTTGTAAAGTGACCATAAGTGTGAGCGTGTGCAGCATGAGTGTGTGTGTGCTCATGTTAAAGTGGCTGCTAGTGTGTGAGCGTGTACAGTGTGTGTGTTGTGTGTGCTCATGTGTGCTTGTGCGTGGAGAGTTCAGTGTTCAAGGCTCTGATGGCCTGGGGGAAGAAGCTGAGCCGAAGTCTCTGTCCTAGTTGCTGGTGTTCGCAGGCGTTTGCCTGACCGCAGCAGCTTGAACAGGCCCCACCAGACTGGTGGACAAGCTGATCGAGCTAGGCCTGAGCTCCGCCCTGAGCGCCTGGGTACTGGACTTTCTGAGTGAAAGACCCCAGGCGGTCAGGGTGGGGGGTCAGACCTCCAACACCATCACCCTGAGCATCGGGTCCCCCCAGGGCTGTGTTCTAAGCCCCCTGCTGTACTCACTCTACACACACGACTGTGTGGCCAAGTTCAGCTCCAACTCCATTGTGAAGTTCGCCGACGACACGGTGGTGGTGGGGCTGATCTCGGACGACGAGAAGGCCTACCGGGAGGAGGTTGAGGTACTGGAACGTTGGTGCCAGGACAACAGCCTGCTCCTGAACATTGGTAAAACCAAGGAGCTGATCGTGGATTATAGGAGAGGACAGCGGGAGACACACACACCACTGAGGATTAACGGGGCTACCGTGGACAGGGTGAGCAGCTTCAAGTACCTGGGGGTCCACATCTCAGAGGACCTGACATGGTCAACACACATAGGCACAGTAGTAAAGAAAGCGAAGCAGCGCCTCTACCACCTGAGACAGTTAAGGAAGTTCAGAGTATCGGGGAAGATACTCCAGTCCTTCTACTCAGGAGCTGTAGAGAGCATCTTGACCGGAAACATCACTGCCTGGTATGGGAACAGCACGGCACAGGACAAGAAGGCCCTACAGAGTGTGGTGCGCTCAGCCGAGCGTACCACGGGTATTGCGCTACCTCCCCTGCAGGCTCTATACAACAAGAGGTGCAAATCCAGAGCCTGCAGGATAATGAAAGACCCCCACCACCCCAATAACAGCCTGTTCCAGCTGCTGAGGTCAGGCAGACGCCTGCGAATTCTAGAGACTAAGACGGAGAGGCTTAGGCTAAGCTTCTTCCCCCAGGCCATCAGAGCCTTGAACAATGAACATTGAGAGACACAGAAACTGAACTATCCACACACAAGTACATACACGACACGCACGCTGAGCACGCTCACACACTAGCAGCCACTTTAACACTCATGCCGCACACACGCACACTTATGGCCAGAGGAAAGGCCACTTAAAGTAGTATAACTTCAGGAACAGTGTATTGCACTACTAAAGCTAACTAGCATGTCCTATATGCTCTGTAAATACTAATGTACAGATACCGAGATGGCACACCATGTACCTGTTTATTGCACTGTTTTATTGGATTCTATTAATATGTTGTACCACTGTATTTTTATTGGATTCTATTATATGTTGTACCACTGTATTGCACATCGTCGCGGGCAAGACCAGCCGCATTTCATTGTATACCTGTATACCGTGACAATTAAAACTCTTGAATCTTGAAAAGGCTGTTGTTGGGGTGGTGAGGGTCTTTCATTATTCTGCAGGCTCTGGATTTGCACCTCTTGTTATATAGGACCTGCAGGGGTGGTAGTGCAATACCCGTAGTATACTCGGCTGAGCGTACCACTCTCTGTAGGGCCTTCTTGTCCTGTGCCGTGCTGTTTCCATACCAGGCAGTGATGTTTCCAGTCAAGATGCTCTCTACAGCTCCAGAGTAGAAGGACTGGAGTATCTTCCCCGATACTCAGAACGCCCTTAACTGTCTCAGGTGGTAGAGGCGCTGCTTCGCCTTTTTTACGACTGAGTCTATGTGTGTTGTCCATGTCAGATCCTCTGAGATGTGGACCCCCAGGTACTTGAAGATGCTCACCCTGTCCACGGTAGCCCCGTTTATTCTCAGTGGTGTGTGTGTCTCCTGCTGTTTTCTCCTAAAATCCACGATCAGCTCCTTGGTTTTACCAATGTTCAGGAGCAGGCTGTTGTCCTGTCACCAGCGTTCCAGTACCTCAACCTCCTCCCGGTAGGCCTTCTCGTGGTTGTCCGAGATCAGCCCCACCACCACTGTGTCGTCTGCAAACTTCACTATGGAGTTGGAGCTGAACTTGGCCACACAGTCATGTGTGTATAGTGAATACAGCAGGGGGCTCAGAACACAGCCGTGGGGGGACCCGATGCTCTGGGTGATGGTGTTGGAGGTCTGACCCCCCACCCTGACCGCCTGGGGCCTTTCACTCAGAAAGTCCAGTATCCAGGCGCTCAGAGCGGAGCTCAGACCCAGCTCGATCAGCTTGTCCACCAGTCTGGTGGGGACTATGGTGTTGAACGCTGAGCTGTAGTCAATGAACAACAGTCTCACGTAGCCCCCCTTCTGGCGGTAGGTGAGCACAGTAGAATTATAGTATCTTTTTACAGTAGAAGTACAGTATAGTATCTGTTTACAGTAGAAGTACAGTATAGTATATGTTTACAGTAAAAGTACAGTATGGTATCTGTTTACTAACCAAGCTAACCTGAACCGAGCTAACCTGAACCAAGATAAACGTACCTGAAATAGGCGCTGCAGCCACACAGGATTGCCTTGTGGGCCTTAAACTCAGTGCTGTTGACTTTAATAACCACATCACAGAACCTTCCCTCCAGACGCAGATCATTAAGGATTGTACAGAACATGGCGCTTGTTTCAAGTGGTGATTTTTAAATTGTATCTACAGAATATATACAAGCTTACAGACAAGTAGCCGGAAACAACAAGTGAGATCTTCACTTGTCTTCTGAGATCTAGCTCTTTTGAGAGAATTGTTGAATAGATACACAAATGTTCTAGAATGTTTGATTATGACATCATACTGTGACATCACAATGGAACATCATACTGTGATGTCATACTGTGACATCATACTGTTACATCACAACGGAACATATTTGAGTTCCATTTGAATAATATAAATAATATGTATGATATAATATACACATTAACTGCCACGCAGTTTGCCCCTCTCATACCACTCTCTGCCACCACTCTAAGCCTATGGAGATGTTCACCTTCTTTGCAGGGCTATAACTTTTTAAATTGTATTGCTAAATTGACATTACTATGGCCCATTCAACATCGATTATCTATTGTTCAGGATGTAGGAAGGTTATACCTTTTCATTCTTAGATTCATACGAAAATACCGTCTAGAATATAAAAGATTTTATCGTTTTCTGCAGTAATTCCTAGAACGTGAGTTATAGGCATAAACGCATATAGATTATCAACTGCCGTTTGTTGCCGATACACAATATATTAAAAATTTCAACTGTACATGATCCTAAACATTATGACTCATCATGCGCGGATGAACGGGGGGGGGGGGGTAGTTTATAATTCCGTGATCGTCAGTAAATGCTTTATGTAGTATGGGTGATATATTGATCAGAGCAGTTTGCATTAATAATAATAAACAATCACGCTGAAAGTAACGTTACTGTCCTCTTACCGTTCGCCGATGAGACTGGAGGAAAAAGATCCCACTTATTTGACGGTGATCGACTAGATCCATTTCCGGTTTGTATGGCGAAATAAACGTCCAAATCATATCGATTATTGAGTTATGGCAGCGATCCATATACACAGATGTGTGTCTAGAGTCCCCCAACAATATGTGCCTGCCGGATGCATTTCCCAGATGCACGGAGATCACCAGAGATCCATTTCCGGTTTTAACTTGCCCGATCATCCACCAGGCGGCGGTATTGAAGCGTTGCATGGTTGTGCCGAGTCCCACTGTCTCAGCCGAGGCTGTGTGAGAGAATTATGAATACCATGGCGAAATGTTTTTATATGATCTCAATAACGTCGTACGCCGTGGAATGGCGGAATTAGCATGACCTTGAAACACGTTGTACGACGTTTTTGGCGGGGGATGTGTTCAAATATTTTTTTTTTATTAAAATTTAAATACATTTTAAATAATAACGTTATTTATATAGCACCATTCATACAGGTTGCAGCTCAACGTGCTTTACACAAAAAACTAAACAAAAGGATAAAAAATTATAATAATAATTACAATCGCTCCATAACAAAGGATGGAAATTATAATATATTAAAATTAGGGATGTCCGATATTATCGGCCTACCGATATTATCGGCCGATATTGGCATTAAAATGTGATATCGGAAAATATCGGTTTCAATTTTTTTTTTTTTTAATCTATAACCTTTATTCACCCAGGCAAGCAAGTAAGAACAAATTCTGATTTTATTTATTGTCAAAAGTATGCATAATGTTGTGTTAATTCCACAACAAGAGATATGTAATGTTAATTACCTGAAATTATTCTGTTTTTTGGGGGGGGGGAACCCTGCATATATCGGTATCGGTTGATATCGGTTGATATCGGTATCGGAAATTAAGAGTTGGACAATATCGGTATATCGGTATCGGTAAAAAAGCCAATATCGAGCATCCCTAATTAAAATGATAAAAACGGTAATAAAACAACTAGTTTTATTTAGACAAACAGTAAGACAATAACATGAGACAATAAAATAATTACAAATAAAATAATAATAAAGACCGAAATATGTAATAGTTAAAATAATAAAATAGCAACATTAGATAGTAAACAATAAGAAAACATGACAATAACACTAAAATAAGGCATTAAAAAAAGAACAAATACAATGCAGAAATACACAAAACAATGATAATAAAATATTTAAGTAAAAATAATATAAAGAAAGAAAAATAACTCTGCTGTGGACACTGAGCCCCCGGCACTAGCGGGCACAGGGAGAAACAGAGGGAGGCTGCTGATGCCAGTGGGTGGTGGTGATGGTGGTGATGACGAAAAAGAAAAAACTATGAAAATCACTTTTTTCTTCTTCGTTGTTATCATCATCATCATCATCATCATCATCATCATCATCATCATCATCATCATCATCATCATCATCATCATCATCATCAATCATCATCATCATCATCATCATCATCATCATCATCATCATATTATTTTTAGGCTATTATTATTGTTGTTGTTGTTTTTGTTGGACAAAAGTATTAAATAGTATAGGTCACAGTAAACGTCTGTCTTTTCTATTAAACAATACCATACTGGTAATAGTGCAAATAGTTATTTATTCAATCAGTGCATGAAGCGGGTCCATCTTCATGTCTTTATTTGTAGCACACATTGCTACATTGTCATACAGCGAGCGAACACACACATGCGAGATGGGCGACACACATAGGAACACACACACGCGATATTGGGCGCCACACATAGGAACACACACACACGTGCATTTTTTGGGGTCGCCGATTAAATGTCCTCTCTGCGCTTCACCCATCCAGGAGCAGACCCGGGGACCAATCCAAGTGCTCCTGTCCGTCTTTGCCAGGGACACAGCAGCGTTGCAGATCTGTTCTGCATGTTTTTCCATTTGGTTTATCTCTTTCCATTTGGTTTATCTCTTTTTCTGGAGGGGAAACCCTTGCGAGCACGGGGGGAGAACATGCAAACTACACACAGAAAGGCCCGGGAGATACCCCACTTGGGTACTTGGCAACCCGGCAACCTGGTCCCCCAAGTGGGAATCGAACCCAGGACCTTCTTGCTGTAAGGCAATTAACATTCGGTTATTTTAAAAACTGAAAAGAAAAATATGATCTATTAACAATTTATTTAGGTAACATAAATAATACTAATTTGTACATTAAAAAAATATATATTATAGTCATTTTTTGAGAGACCCCCACAGGGGTTGTTGACTATGGGGGCTCATACTCTATCTGAGCCCCCATTGGCCCCCACATAATTCAAACACTGCTTATGCTAACATGTGTGAAAGGCTCAACAGGTTAAAGGTGCTGTAAGTGATATCAGCATTTTGGCTCAACTTCCTGTTCAACTAGGCGTAGCGGATCGAATATGAATTCAGATCCAGCAATAGCATGTCCTATTTCCCACCTAAAAAGGTGTCAGAAGCATATTTTCGTGAACCATTTAGGTGGAAAAAGATAATGTTTACAAGCAGGCTGTCATGTCTTTCCTGCACATCCAATGTTGGGCTGTTCTCTCTCCTGATTGGATAATATAGGAACGGGATACCAGGAAATGCATTTTTTTGTTTACTGCAGAGCGGAGGGACTGGGAGACTCATGTTACTGACCAGACACTCTATATCAGTGACGGCTGTCGGAATGAAGAGCTATACTTAACGGTTCGGTTATTTTTAAAATGTTATACATTTATTATTTGAATGGCTTAAGGCTATATCTGTACTTGATGTTTGTTTGTTGTGTTGCATATTTGAAATAAACTTCAATCAAATCAAATCAAACCCCCCCTCTTAAAAACAAAAACCTGTGTTTATCCTAGCCATCTATAAAACATCATGCTAAAACTGTGAAACAAATGTCCTACTCCCCTAAAGAAAGAAATACATAGCAAACATGACTCAGTTATCCAATAGTGGTGCTGCTTTTTATTTTGTTAAAATCTTTTAGTTAATAAGACTAAAAGACTACAATATGACTACAACGATTTCATGACGGCTTCGCTTCCTGTCCTCGCGTTTCCGGTTTCCGCTGCTATGCACAGAGATTTTTAACGCTACATTTTCAACAACAGATTGCTGCTAATTAAACACTTCATGGAAACGGAGTAACGTTATCATGTCGAGTTCATCATACGCGTAGTGTAGTATGAACTCGACATAACGTTAACGTTACTCCGTTTCCCGCGTTGCAGCCACCGCGTTGCGTCACAGATGGATTGTACACTCTGTTAGCTCCGTAGCTAATCCGCTCCTAGACTACCGATAGCAGAACCGATAACGCCGGAGCTTATCAATACTCCGTTTTTTTCTAATTTATTACCGGTTCCCATTTAGAAGCGGGTTTCGGGGGGCAAACCCTACCAGAGAACGGTAGTGTCTCCACCAGAGGGCGGTAGTGTCTCCACCAGAGGGCGGAAGTGAGTCCACAGAGGGCGGTAGTGAGTCCACCAGAGGGCGGTAGTGTGTCCACAGAGGGCGCTGTAGATGCCACTGAAATCAACAAACAACATCCCAACACAGACGGGGGGGGCCGAACACATTTGCATTGTCATCCATGACCATGACCACATGTCACAAGGAGGGAAGGGGGAAGCGCGGGGAGCGCCCCCACCCCTCCATCCCTCCAGTCTTTATTTCAGGCTAATGGTACACGGAGGGAGAGGGCCATTAGGCTGCTTCCTGGACTATAGCAACACCTATTACATCGCTACAGCGTGCCTCTCTGCGACGGGGGCCAACCATACTCTATCACTGCTTACCCAAGACCTTCCCCAGAAGGTCAGCCTTCTCTAATGACTCGTGACTCGAGTCGTAAGGAGGCGAGGGAGAGAGAAAATGGAGAAAATAGCCTCCAGAGGGGGGCGGGGGTGGGGGGGTGCGGGCGAGAGAGTGTGTGCAATGGACAAAGCAAGAAAGAAAAGCAAGCAGTGAGAAGATGTAATGAAGAGAGCGAGGGGAGGGAAAGTGAGTGGAGAAGGGATAAGGGCCTGGAGGGACCCCTGGTAGTGGTGGCGCGCCGGCCGTCGGACAGCAGAGGCCATCTAGGGGTCGCGTCGGGGCGCGCAGGGGGGGTTCCTCCGGGGCGATCTCCATGGTGACGCCGAGGCGAGGACACACTCACACAACCCCCCCGCGCTGACCGGTAACGCGATCTGTTTTACACCGTGACAGGGCGAGAGAGAGGGCGTTCGCTAACATACAAACACGGATAAACAACTGCCGGCTGTTATCGTCCATTTGCCGGGCCATTGGGCAAGTGACACGCCCTTGACATTTATTCCATTGTCAGTGATGTACAAGTGTGAGCTTAATCTCGCCATTAGTCTTCATGGACCTGACCGGGGTGAGAGGAGAGGAACGAGAGGCTGTTTATGTCAAGAGGATGACCGCGGCTGAATTCCTCTGTGGTGGGGGGGAAAAAACTAAACAAGACAACTCACAACTAGACCCGACGTTGCCCGTGTTGTCTGCCCTCGGGGGGGAAGGGCGGGATGGGATGGGTCAAGCGCAGAGAGGCAATTCATCGGCGAACCAATGCGTGTGTGTGTGTGTGTGTTCCTGTTTGCCGCCCATCTTACATGTGCGTGTTGCTGCATGACACATACAATACCTCTTCTTCTTTACAGGAGAATGTAAAGTGGGCCTTGGACATACAGAACATTTTCATGGGCAGAGATAGGGGGTTATATAATCTAAGCGGGGAATTGAATTTAAAACAACCCATTGTCCGTACTACTCTCAAAAGCATGTGCATCTCAGTTTGTGGGGTATCCATTTGGAATGGCCTTGATGTAGCAATAAAAAACAAGTACTATTGAAATGTATAAACAGGAATTCTTGGACAAGTATACGTTTAGAGGAGCTTGAAAATAACGTGAACTAGTATTTTTGTAATTATTTATTTATCTTTTGCTGTAGTGGATAGGTATATTATCTTTGATATTGATAAATAACTTATTACATATTGTTTAATATGATATTGTAAGGAAGGGGCAGGACCAGATAAGCGTTGCTTCTTTCTGTCCCTCCACGAACAAAACCATTTGTCTTGAGCTATGTTGACTATTGCTTCCATGTCTAGGAAGATATATTTCATTTGTATTTGTATTTTTTTTATTTTTTTTTATTTTATTTTTTTATTAAATTGTTGGTTATTTGTTATTTCAAGTATGTGTTTATGGTTGTTCGTCTGGTTATGGTTAACCGTCTGTAGTGTGGTAGTGAGGTAGTGAAAGGGTTAACCTTCTGTAGTGTGGTAGTGAAAGGGTTAACCCTTTGGTAGTGTGGCAGTGAAGGCAGTAGATTACTATTGATTGAGTATAGGCAACAGAGAGTTCGTACGGCATGGGCAACAGAGCCTAAAGTATAGGCAATGGAGTTCAGAGTTCATACGGTGTAGAGAGTGTGTGTGAGAGAGATAGAGCGCTTGGGACCGGGAGGGGGGGCTGCCACCATGGTACAGAGTTCAGTGAGATAGCAGCTGAGAGGTAGAAGGTTCCTGAGTCTGCTTGACTTGGGGTGGAGATTCCTATAGCGCCTCCCAGAGAGGAGGAGGGGCAAACAGTCTGTGATCGGGGTGAGGGGTGTCCTTGACAATGACTCCTCAGACACTGTTTTGATTGATTGATTGAAAACTTTATTAACAGATTGCAGAATGGGTAACAATACAGTACGGCTCAATACAAAACAAACTGCTAAGAGGATTGCAGACCAGAAAAATACTTTTGTCTCGCTTACATCGGGGTCCCTGTTTGTGTCGAATAGTCTCTGCGGTGCTTTCCGGTCTGAGGCAGTGCAGTGCAGTTGCCGTACCAGACTGTGATGCAGTTAGTGAGTATCGCTGCTGGCGGGACAAAACCTCATAACTCCAAAAACCCAACTTTTCAGCAGATGAAAAAAACAAACACAGATTTGAGGGCGAATAGAGTTACGAGGTTTAGACAGATGATTGGTTTAATGCTTTCCCATTGTGTAGACCTTGTAAAACCACACACACATGGAGGATGATCTACTGAGTTGATAAAAAAATTATTAAAAAATAAAAATAAAAAATGGAGTTATGAGGTTTTGTCCCGCCAGCAGCGGTATGCTTTCTATGGTATCGGTAGAAGTTCACCTGAATCTGGGAGGAGACATGCAACCTTTCCTCAGTGAGACGCTAGTGAGCTTTCTTTCTTGACCAGCATCAATGTGTTGAGGGTCCAAGAGTGGATGTGGACACCCAGGAATTTGAAGGTGGAGACCTGCGTGCCAGCTCTGGTCTTGCTGAAGTCCATGATCAGGGCCAGGTTGTGTCCTCTGCTAACTTGATAATGGTGTCGGAACCATTTACACGAGTGCAGTCATGGGTGAAGAGGGAGTAGAGGATAACGCTCAGCACGCAGCCCTGTGGAACGCTGGTGTTCAGGGTGAAGAGGGAGTAGACAGTAGAGGATAAGGCTCAGCACGCAGCCTTATCAGGGTGAGGGGGGCGGACAAGGTGAGATTGTCTAAACTAACATACTGAGGTCTGTTGGTTAGAAAGTCAAGTATCCAGTTGCTGACGGAGAGGTTGATGTTGAGGTCCTTGGTTTCCACAAGGTCACCAAGTTTGGAGATGAGTTTGGAGGAATGTAAAAAGTACCCAGAAATTCTATTTAAGTGAAAGTATGGGTACCGTCTCAAAATCGTACTCAAGTAAAAGTCAGAGTATCTGGCTAAAAACACACTTGAGTAAAAGTAAAAAAAGTTTTTACTTTTAAATGTACTTATACTAAAAAGTAAAAGTTAAAACTTTTTTTTATTCCAGGGCAATGAAATGTTCCGTTTCGTCCTCTTCATCACTCGTTTGTGGCCATCTTCTGTAGCTTGTCACTCTGACTGTATTCTTCTGATAGCAGGTGTTTAATAAAAAATCCCCGCTTTCTAGTCTTGCACAAGGACCAATCAGCATGGGTATGGGGCGGGTTCAATTTCCATTGATGGTGATTTGATTGGCTGTTTTTAAATAGAGTTCGGCCTCAGGATTAATAACGTTAACGCTAGTTCGGCCAGAGAAACAAATATAAATATAATAAAAATGGTTGGACCAGCGAGATTTGTACTTTGTACTTACATTTTAAATGTAAGGAGTAAAAAGTATGTTTTTTTCCCTCTGAAATGTAATTGAGTAAAAGTACAAGTATACAAACCTAATAATACTCGAGTAAAGTACAAATCCCCCAAAAAACAGTACTTAAGTATTGTAACGAAGTACAATTACTCAAGTACTTTACACCCTTGATTCTCACATGGTTGTTGTCGTCATCCAGGTGAGAGAGAGCGGCGTGTGGCGCTGAAGAGACGGCGTCCTCCACGCTCCTGTTCTCAAGGTAGGCAAATTGGTATTTAGTGAGGGTGAAAGGCCAGATTTGAGATGAGCCAGGAGGACCAGCCTCTCCTCCGAGCACTTCATGATGATGGGGGTGAGTGCAACCAACGGGGCGGGAGTCATTAATAAGGCTATAGCTGCAGAGGAGGATTTCAGCACCAGCGCGACGGAGGTGGTTTTGAAGCACGTGGGAACAACTGCCTGGGAGCTAGCGACAGATTGAAGATATCAGTATAAATATGTAAAATGACGATTTAAGCACCACTCCACACACGTAACCATCGCTGCTGTTCTCTAATGCAGTCGTCACATTTAAATACTCTAGAGACTGGTGGTGGTACTCAGACTTGGCCAACTCATACTCACATCATTCCTCAACCAAACCAGGAGCATCAGGCTCCCAATAGGTGATTTACAAGCTATGAACAAGCAGGATCATGTGGCCAGACACTAACCTTTGGTGCGAGCTTGTCCTTGGGCTGCCATATGCTGACAGAAGCGGACCAGGGCCAACTCATCAACTTCAGACAAGGGCTGCCCTGCTGGCCCGTTGACAGCTCCATGGACAACAACACTCAAGCGGTCATTCAGCGTTTGACTGCACCACCTAACGAGAACATAATAAAGATAGTTATTTTTCTGTCACTATTAAATTATTGCCGTAAAAAAAAGAGTGTCATACAAATGTGTCACAAAACATCTGCGTCTATCATTCTGCCCTCAGATTTATTACTGGTGACAGATATGATAACCCACCACTGTGTGTCCTTTATGAAAAGGTTGGATGGCCTTCTCTGGTTGAGAGGAGTCACTATCATTGGTTTTTGTTTATTTTTAAAACCCTTATTGGTAAACTCCCCTCTTACATCACAACACTGTTGGAATGTTATCTTGGAACCTATTCTACATATCGCTGCTGGCGGAACAAAACCTTGTAACTCCAAAAACCCAACTTTTCAGCAGATGAAAAAAACTAACACAGATTTGAGGGCGAATGGAGTTACGAGGTTTAGACAGATGATTGGTTTAATGCTTTCCCATTGTGTAGACTTTGTAAAACCACACACACATGGAGAATGATCTACTGAGTTGAAAAAATAAATAAAAAATTTAAAATGGAGTTACAAGGGTTTGTTCCGCATGCAGCGATATTCAAATTACTTGGTTCTCAGGGTTCCTCCAGTTTGCTCTGAACTAGGAAGAACAGCTTTTTCCTTTGATGCTTCCAAAACCTGGAACGTCCTCCGACTGACTCTGAAGCTGAAGGTTCTTCCTTCTCTTGCTGCGTTTAAAAGTATGATCTCCGACCACCGTGTGTCAACTTGTAACCGTCTTAGCTGATTTTGTTGAACGTCTATACAGTACGTCTCATTTTGTGAGCTCGTCACCGCTGTAACTGAGGGTAACCTCTGTGTCTTACGAGTTGAACTAACGGTTTGAAATTAAATGTACAGTTGCAGTGCAGTGTGTTTGCCAGCTTTGTAGTCGAGTCAATAAACCTCAAGTCCGAGTCGAGTCTCGAGTCCCCGGTGTTCGAGTCCGAGTCCAAGTCGTCCCAAGTCGAAGGGCCCAAGTCGAGTCCGAGTCGAGTCCCCATTACCCTTGTCCACTCCACTCTGGCAGTCAAAGAGTTGACATACAAATAAAAAAAGGTCTACATTAAACATAAATGACACAGCGGTCACCATTTCAAATGGAGTTTATTTACTTTGTGACACACAATAACAAATGCACTAGCCATCAATATCTTATACCGAATGATTATGGCCTATTACAAAAAAAAAATTATTTATCAATTAACAAGTCCGAGTCCTCGTCTGCACCTTCCGAGTCCGAATGCAGTCAATGCTCGAGTCCAAGTCATCAGTGCTCAAGTCCAAGTCGAGTCACGAGTCCTGAAAATCAGTCCAGGACTCCGACTCGAGTAACACTGGTGTTTGCGACCTTGAACACTGTGGCTCCCTGCTCACACTCACGTATGATGTTACAAATCACCTGTGACTTTGTAAACAACAATTATGGAATAAACAATTTCAGGGCAAGAAAGTAGACGCTGGATACAAGTTGAAAGTCAATGGCTTCAGGTTCTCAGTCGATTTATTCAGCAGGGCACCAGCGGTAGAAATACAGCAATATCACAGGATGCAAAATAATCTCTCAGTGACACGGACATCTTGGGTCTGTCGAGTGTGTCCTCTAATGTCAAGATGTGTGGCTTATATGTGTTTCAACCGAATCTAAATGCTGTGATGTGATTTGCTTATCACTACCTGGGTAAACTGGTTTGGTCTCTGTCTGCGTGAGGTTCTAATGGGTGAGGGTGTGTGTCATTCATCAGTGTGTGTGGTCCACTTATCCAGTCTGTCTTGTTAGTTTAGAGTCTAAACTTTAGACAATGGTCACTGAAATGTCACATGAGAGAGTGTGTGTGTGTGTTTCTGTCAGTCTAGTAACAAAAGGTCATTCAGTCACACCCTAATCAACTGGTTTTGGCCTCCAAGTAGGGGCTCTCTCTCTCTGGGGAACCTGTTTGATGAGTAAGCTTTGGTTCCAGCCGTTGGGGCAGATGGCTAAATCCACATTATTGTCTGGTTTCAGACTAGCCAGTATGATTATGCTATAAGTAAGGGATAATGTATGGCTACGAGGTCATTGTCGCAAAATAATTGACCGACACAGAGTTTAAAATACCGAGGCGCCGCGCCGAGGTGTTTTAAACGTAGTGAAGGTCAATTATTTTGCGACAATGACCGAGTAGGCTATACATTATCCCGCTTATTACATGGCTAACTTACTAACAATATACCTAATTAATTTTACATCGACTCGCAACACTGGTTCTGCCTGCGTTCTGGCTCCGCTCGTCGCTCCGCCCCCTGTCATCGCCGGCAGCAGAACACCGAGTGTCTAATTGCACTGAAACAGTGTGTGTCAGTGGGCTTGATTGCCAACAGCTGCGCACTGCGGTCATTATTGAAAAAACAGCGGTCATTATTGAAAAATAATGACCGCTGTCGGGGGGCTATTGACCAATCACAAGCAAGCATTTCGGCGAATGTGAAAACGCCATGTAATAATGTCTAATAACCAATCAAAAATATACTACATGTACCTTCCCTGTAGGTCGTCCTCTCTGCAGCCATGTCTGCTCCCTCCTCTCTGCAGGCTTGTTGCTCATCTAGGAAGATAATTGCTCTATGTCACAGACTCACACAGTTATAGACTCATACCCCCCACCGTCCGAGACTCAACTAACCGCCTCGGCCAGTCCTTCATACCAGCGGCCATCAGGCTCCACAACAGTGGGCAGCCAGGGACTGCTGCCAGACATTCAACTACTAGGAACTACGATCACTAAGTGTGTCTGGACTTCCACCTAAACGGACAATGTATAACGTATATCACAGCATACATATGTAACGGTTGTGACAACATTACCGTAAACTTCGATGCCCCGAGTGGGAGTCGAACCCCGGTCTCCCACACCGCGGGCAGCAAACACAGACCGCTATACCAAGAGGTGAATCCACTACTTCGCAACGTGTCTATGCGTCTTTTGAGGATGTGAGAGTGAGTTTAACCCATAGCACCGCTACTCACCCCAGCCCTTCTTGACTGCGCTTCACGATACCATCCGTTACACATACCTTGTGCATACTGCACCTGTGTATACTGTATACTTACTCAATCATAGCATATGTTTAGCATATATTTAGATTATATATACTGTATATATATATTCGATTAGATATTAGATATTAGATTATATATATATATTGTAACTATATGTATTGAAAAGCAATATTATAACTGAGAGGGCATATATACCCTCATCTGCACCTTGAAGTATTTACAGTGCCTACTTGCCCTTGTGCGCATACTCAAGAGTTAATTATATTGTTATATTGTTTACATTGCCTATTTTTATAAAAATTGTATTTTTACTTCTCGACTGTAGCTATATACTTTTATGACCTGTATGTCTTCTACTATCACATGTACCTCCCCTCCCCCCTCCCCCATGCTGCTATGATGCCTGAATTTCCCCCAAGGGAATCAATGAAGGAATATCTTATCTTATGACTCTCTATGAAAGATTAAACTCTGCCTACTTAACTTTAGTGAAATAATAAAATTACCCCCCCCCCCCCCAGACATAAATACTAGGTATAATCCATCATTGGCGTAAACATGGTAATTTTTTGACCTTGTGAAAACCCCTCGGCAATTGTGAGTATTCCCTTCAGTTCCCAAACCCATAATGACGGCCGGGAAATTAAGCTACTGTAGCTCCTTTTTTCTGTGTTGAAATGGTTGTGATTAAGGAATTCCAAGGACAAAAATACAAATGAAGTAAATTACGCTGTAATATCTAAATGTGAGCGTATTGGCCGGAAAATGTATATAGTTTAATATGTGCTTTTTCACTGTAGCCTACTTACTTTTTTTGCTGTTCTTTGTCCAAGATTGCAGGCAAATGGTGGGATTGATGCAGGGTTGATTTATCTCCCCTACCGAAAAGGAGGTTAATAATAGGTGCCGTTCTACTATATGCTTACAGCCCGATCTCGTGTTTGCAACCCGATCTCGCTTAAAATACGTAAATCGACCACAGGAAAAAAGGTGCATAATGTACATTATGTTATAGCCATACGTAATATATTTACGTATTGTATACACATGTAATAAACTTGCATTCCGTATGGGTGGCTTGGTCTAGTGGTGAGCGTACTTGCCCATCACGAGCATTGCTAGTTCAACTCCCGGTTGTGCTGTTTTCTGATGAGACCATGTTGGTGTTTGATATTTCTCAACTTGACAATGATTTGACTGTCTCCTGACCCCAACATTACATAGTGAAACTAATTAGCTTCTGAATATGTTAGCATTAGCTAAGTTAGTTCTTGTTCGCGTTATTATGGTATCATATGCATCTGAATATCACATGGAGTCTATAGAAATCAACCATGCCACAAACATGTCATGCTAGCTTGTGCCTAAATTGTGCTCAAAAGGTTAGCAATATTTATCAACAAATGGGTAATGTCATATATAGCTAACATTAGCCATTTTCAAAGGGGTTCCTTGATGTCTCAGCTCAATATATCAGAATGAAATCAAGCTAGTTTGAACCACATTAGTCTCATCATTACTTAGTTTAACTTTTTATAGTTTAGGGTTAGAATCATGCAGTTAGTAAGGTCCCCCAAATTAGCTTGGAACAGGGTAAATCTGCATGTAGCTATGATGCCCCTAGCTCATAGAATGAACTCCAACATTCCTTAAAGCTTAAAGCGAGTTTAAAACCTTGATCTCCAATCTTTGACAATCAAGTTGTACATATTTGTATTGATTTGTTATCCTTGCTCTTTACCTTGTCTTGTTGTCTCTTTGTTATGATTTGATATGCTTTCCCCCCTTATGTCTGTACTGTATTCACTCAACGATGAAATGAGTTTGGTAAAAATATGAACTGCATGGTTTGTCCGTATAGAATAGAATATAAATCATTTATTTATCCCGAGGGAAATTCAGCACTACAGATCACTCACAGTAAACATTAAACATTTAGGTAGTCAATAAGACTAAAATAAGAATAAGAGTATAATAATATAAAAAATAAATAAGAATAAAAATAAGAATAAAGAATAAAATATTCTCCGGGATATGCATTCTGGTATGTATATATATTCTAAAGTCTTAAATATAAACTATACAGTCAAGAATATACAGAAACATGTTTAAGTGTCCAGGAAGATTATGCCAGACTGTACTGCCACCCTATAACCTACTGTATAACCCACAATAACCTATTGTGATATCTATGACAATCACAGTTTCATACAACTTAACACCTGGAAACAGAGTAGGCAGAGAACTGTGGTTTGTCTGAGTACAATGAAATTAAGGGTGATTTTCTGAAACACCAATATAGCCAATAGTGTGTCGCACAACCAGGAACATGAAGATGACCTGGAACCAACTGGAGAGACAGATGCTTGGAGATCACTTGTTTGTTTGATTGATTGATTGATTGATTGAAAACTTTATTAACAGATTGCAGAATGGGTTTAATACAGTACAGTACAGCTCAATACACACAATTGTTAAGGGGATGCAGACCAGAGAAAGACTTTCGTCTTGTTTACATCAGGGTCCCCCATTTCAATTCATCAGGACATATATGACATACATGACATACAGATAGACAGTACTGCTACATCTATACATTTATGACATACCAGATTTGCAAATACAGTACTGTTTGTGATACAAAAAGAGTCCAGAAAAGGGAGTATATACATTTGACGTAAAAACTGTACATTGGAGGAGGTTGGGTGGGGTTGTGTGGGGGGGGTTGGGGGGGGAAACACTGTACGACTGTACATATTGACAACCATACTGGGTAATTTACATTGGAGGGGGTTGGGGGGGGGGACACTGTAAATACAAGCAAAACTGTACATTGGGGGGGGGGGGGGGGGGGGAGACGGCCTATGCCCCAGAAGGGGTAAAGTAAGTACAACCATACCACTCCAAAGTGAGTATGAGATTATGAAAGGGAAAACTCATAGGAACAGTGACTGATGGTATCGTATGTCCAGCCTAATACTCTTCCACGTAGTACCATTAGAATGGAGTAGAATAGAATAGAAATACTTTTATTATCCCGTGGGAAAATTGACACTGCAAATCGCTCAACATTTAAACATTTAGACAGAACACGTCACGAATAAGAATGATAAAACAGTCAAATCAAGTTGCCTAAGATAAGAGTAGAGTAAAATAGAATACAAATGGAATAAAACATACAGTAAATAAATACAGTAAAAATATACTGAGGTCTACAGTAGGTGTAATATTGCACAGTGCTGTTTCAAACTAAGTCCAGGAAGATGGTAACTGCCACTCTGTGCTCAGTGATGCAGTGAGGCACAGTGATGCATTGTATAGTCTGATGGCTGTTGGAATGAAGGACTTCCTGTGCCGTTCAATGCTGCATTTGGTTGGGTAGTGTGAGCCTGGCACTGAACCTGCTCCTCCTGTCAGCCAAGTCTGTGTATAGTGGGTGGGAGGGGTCTGTGTGTAGTGGGTGGGAGGGGTTTTCCCTGATGGCCTGGAGCTTAGCAAGGCTCCTCCTCTCCGCCACCCTCGCTAGGGAGTCCAGCTCCACCCCAACCACGCTACTGGCCTTCCTGACCAGCTTATCCAGCCTGTTTGTGTCCCCTGCTCTCAGTCCGCTGCCCCATTCCAGTCACTAGTTCAAGTCCAAGCTCTTTATTTGTGAAATACACAACAATACAGGCAGGTAATGACATCTTTGTGTTTCGAGCTCAGTGTGTGTGTGTGTGTGTGTGTGTGTGTGTGTGTGTGTGTGTGTGTGTGTGTGTGTGTGTGTGTGTGTGTGTGTGTGTGTGTGTGTGTGTGTGTGTGTGTGTGTGTGTGTGTGTGTGTGTGTGTGTGTGTGTGTGTGTGTGTGTGTGTGTGTGTGTGTGTTCAAGAGTTTTTAATAGGGCTAAACAAAACATAGCTTTTTCTTTGCCAGAGCAACCCCTTTGGGCAGTCCTTTGTGCCAGTAGCTGTCAAGCTCCACAACCAGGCAGGGCCAGGATGGCTAACTGCCACGACGGGCTAACTGCCACGACGGGCTAACTGCCACGGACTAGAGGATCTGATATGTTGACTATAACAACCTGAAATACACTTTTGTTTTTTTCTCCTTCACCACTTTTTAGCTCTATTTATCTCAATTTTTTTGCTCTATTTATTATGTCTGTTTTTAACAATTGCTGTTGATGCTGTGATGGACACCTGAATCTCCCTACGGGGATAAATAAAGGTTTTCAATCAATCAATCAATTAATTGAGCCTTTAGAGAAGCCATGATCTGAGGCCTCATCACATACATTGAGGAGAATGTGGAGATACGTGCCCGGGTAAAGGAAATATGGTCCTCCTATCCATTCATCTTCCTGCTCCCAGGGTATAATCCAGGTCAGGAAGCCGCCCGTGACAATCGCTCATCTTGTAATGGCTACGCCTGGCTCTCCTGTCTCCTCATTCCTGGATCCCCATGTTTTACCAGCTGCTAGGGCTGGGCGATGAATAGAATTAAGTCAATTCATGTTTTTAGTAGTAGTAGTAGTAGTAGTAGTAGTAGTAGTAGTAGTAGTAGTAGTAGTAGTAGTAGTAGTAGTAGTAGTAGTAGTAGTAGTAGTAGTAATATATAGTAGTAGTAGTAGTAGTAGTAGTAGTAGTAGTAGTAGTAGTAGTAGTAGTAGTAGTAGTAGTAGTAGTAGTAGTATAGTAGTAGTAGTAGTAGTAGTATTAGTAGTAGTAGTAGTAGTAGTAGTAGTAGTAGTAGTAGTAGTAGTAGTAGTAGTAGTAGTAGTAAGTATAGTAGTAGTAGTAGTAGTAGTAGTAGTAGTAGTAGTAGTAGTAGTAGTAGTAGTAGTAGTAGTAGTAGTAGTAGTAGTAGTAGTTAGTAGTAGTAGTAGTAGTAGTAGTAATATAGTAGTAGTAGTAGTAGTAGTAGTAGTAGTAGTAGTAGTAGTAGTAGTAGTAGTAGTAGTAGTAGTAGTAGTAGTAGTAGTAGTAGTAGTAGTAGTAGTAGTAGCAGTGTTGTAATAGTCGAGTCCTGGACTGATTTTCAGGACTCTTGACTCGACTTTGTGTTTGAGTTTGTGTTTACTTTTTCCCTTCTTCCACTGAGAGGTTTTGTTTTGTTAGTTTTTGTTCCTTGTTCTGTTTATTTAGTTTTATGTCATTAAAACCCTTGGACTTGCTGCCGTCTCCACTTGTCTGCATTTGGGTCCTACGTATTACGTACACCACCCCTGTGACATTTATAATAAACCAGATCATTAAATTTCATAACATGGGACTTGGGAATTTCATAAACAGTCAATTTGATCGATTATAGTAATCAGCCTTATTAATGTTACGAGTGGCCCGCTTTTGCAGTAGAGACTATTGGATTTACAGTCTTTTGTGGCGTGGAAGCCAAGTGTCTAAGTGTTATGGCATAGTAACGGTCTTTACAGCGAGAGCTCAGAAACTGTACAGACTCTTAAGACGTGGCGGGACAGCATGGAGCTGGACAGTGTCTAAGTGTTATGACATAATAAAGGCCTTTACAGCAAGCGGCTAGCTGTTTATGTAACAGGCAACACTGCTGTGTAGAGGACACCATTTATCCACCATTCTGTGTCAACAGCCAGCCGGTTAGGACTTTGTGAGCCATTTATCCGCCATTCTGTGTCAACGGCCTGCAGGTTTGGACTTTGTGAGCTATTTATCCGCCATTTTGTGTCAACAGCCGGTCGGTTTGGACTTTGTGAGCCGTTTATCCGCCATTCTGTGTCAACAGCCTGCAGGTTTGGACTTTGTGAGCTATTTATCCGCCATTCTGTGTCAACAGCCTGCAGGTTTGGACTTTGTGAGCCGTTTATCCGCCATTCTGTGTCAACAGCCAGCTGTTGATGGTGGTCAAATGATTGACCACCGTTGTAGCCAAGGAGTGTCTGCTCCGAAAACGATCCCAGACGAGCGCTGATTGCAAGAGAAATCGGGCAGAAGAAGAAAACACGCTCTTTGTTTTGACTCGTGCGTCTGAATGAATGGAAGTGGAAGTTACAAAAACCATTTTCCGTGGATTTTTATAAACTTTGGACCTGTACTACATAAGTCTTCAGGCTATGGAACCGTTATGTTTTCGAGCTACTACCTCTCTCAGCTGGAACTTAAAAACAGGCATCTGGCAACCACTACAACAGAAATGTGAGTACACAAAACGTTTACTTCAGTGTTCAAACCTCTGTTACTCTATTTCATTAGCACTCAAAGAGATTTTTCTTAATTGTGTACGGATCTTCAGAATGTTACCTTTCAAAAGAGACCAGACTCATGCATGTGCTATAAGTATAAAGTATAATAAATCGCAAATGACTTTGGGTATATGCAATCGTCAAAAACTAAACTAAAAGAAATAGCCCCATTTTTGTCCGTTAAGAGGTTAACCTTTTGTAGTGTGGTAGTGAAAGGGTTAACCTTATGTAGTGTGGTAGTGAAAGGGTTAACCTGCTGTAGTGTGGTAGTGAAAGGTTAACCTGCTGTAGTGTGGTAGTGAAAGGGTTAACCCCTTAAGCCTGATCGTCCCGGTGACGCCATCATGAAATCGTTGTAGTCCTAAGAAAGAGGAGACCCACGACTTTCGATGGACGTCGACATTTCATAAAACTACACTACCCAGATCACACCAGCCGCTGTCAAAGCTGGAGCCGGCTGGTGTGAAAAAAAATATCGCTGTGATTTTCGTGATTACATCTCACATCTTTCTGTGAACGTCTAGACATTTTTTGGGGGAAATGGCAGAGCTATGGACAACACACAAAAGTAACTGTAATTACAGTAGATTTCATTCACGGTCTTTGCTGCCCTGTAACGGTGGTACTAAATCCAGATTTAACTCTGCCATTGGAAAGAGGAGATTTGGCCCGATACATAGATGTATGATGTGGCCATAATAAGGTCAAATAGGCCTGATATTCTATATTCATATTTCAAATTGCATGTGTCCGGATGGCAAAAAAAAAAAAAAAAAAAAAAATTAAATCAACTGCCCTTTATTCATTTGCTTAGATGTATGCTTTAGATAGTATACTTGATCTCAAGAAGGTGCTGAATAAGCTCAGTGACTATTTTTATTCACCGTCAAAGTAATAATAATAATATAATAATTTATATTCTCCTTTGGTTCATTACAATTTACTCAAGCATAACAGACACAATATTTCTGACACTGGGAATACATTCCCTGAGGTCCATATATGTCCCTCGATACCAAGAACATGCAAATGGACCTAGCAGAATTACCCATTTACTTTTACTTTTAGGGGAACTTTCAGAAAATATGCCTATAGGGCTTAAGAGGTTCACCCTTTGAAGTGTGGTAGTGAAAGGGTTAATGGTGTGTAGGAGTGGCATTTAACAATGTAACTGCTACCTTTCATCATGTGGCTGTTGTATTCTGTTTCTCCTTTTGTGTCTCCCACTCCCTTTCTCGTCAAATTTCGATTTGACCTTTGTTGTTTTTATATAGTTCTTATATAGATTCTGTTTATTTTATTGTCACAGCTTTTTAAAATGTACATACATTCAGAAAAAACGTGAGATGCTGGTTTTTCCCGGCTCCTCAACCGTAGTAGATTTGTAGACAACAATATACAACGATCTATACAATACAAGGTAGGGCTGTCCCCGACTAAGGATTTGGATGGTCGACTATGATTGGCCAAAATTTGCCGTTAGTCGACTATTGGTCAAAAAAAATATATATAATATTTAAAATATGTTTTTTAAATTTAAATTTTATTTTTATTTTGTATCATTCCATTTGGGCTGTGGGGGGTGCTTAATGTCTGAAGGAGTCGACTGAAGGCTTCTTGTCCTCTGCAAAAGCATGCAATTGGTCCACTGATGGATACATCTTGATATTTGTCTAGTCTAGTGTGTTCATTAGACGGGTGAAATCCTCTTTCAGTGCCTCTGTGCCTGTTTTCGTAGGCAGTTAGCCCCTGGTATGCGTGCCAAACTTTTCTTTTGATATATATATTTTTTTATTCGACTAAGAGGTTGGCTAGTCGACTACGGCTCCTTTCGACCGATTAGTCGACTAATCGACTAATAGGGTCAGCCCTACAATGATCTATATACAATCTATACAATACAAGATGTATGTATTTTACAAGGTCTTATTCTACAATGTAAATACTGTAGCGGCAGTGTGTGTGTGTGTAATAAGTCACACAGTGCTTGTGTGTGTGTATCCTCATGTGATCGTTTAGAGAGTCTATCCATCAGTAATCTGTTTGCCCGGTGGAGGTATATAGCTGTTCAGTGTTGTTTTGGATGTTTTGGATGTGGACCTGAGACTCTGCCAGATGGCGTGAGCTCAAACAGTGTGTGGTTCGGGGTGGCTGGGGGGGTCTTTCAGGATCCTGGGGGGGCCTTGCCGACGCACCGCTCGGTGAATATACTGTCTATGGTGGGTAGTTTGCATCCGCAAATCTTTTCAGGCGTTCGCACTATACTCTCTCCAGCGCTCGGGGGTTGTTCTGGTTGGCGTTTCCAAAAACATGCTGTGGTGGTGCATCCCGTCAGTATGCTCTCCTCCGTGGTGCCTCTGTGTAGAAGGCCCTCAGGATGTGTGGCCCCTAGGGCTGACCCCTATTAGTCGGCGAATCGGTCGAAAGGAGCCGTAGTCGACCAGCCAACCTCTTAATCGAATACAAACAAATATATATATATATAGTTATAATTTTTTATTTTATTATAATTTTTTTTATCATTCTTTCCAAAAGAAAAGAGGCCTAGAAGCGTGGCTAACGCTAATGGCACGCATACCAGAGGCTAACTGCCTACGAAAACTGGCACAGAGGCACTGAAAGAGGATTTCACCCGTCTAATGAACACACTAGACTAGACAAATATCAAGATGTATCCATCAGTGGACCAATTGCATGCTTTTGCAGAGGACAAGAAGCCTTCAGTCGACTCCTTCAGACATTAATAAGCACCCCCCACAGCCCAAATGGAATGATAAAAAAAAATTATAATAAAATTTAAACATTTTATTTTAAAAATATTATACTTTTTTTTTTTTTTTTTTTTTTAGTCGACCAATAGTCGACTAACGGCAAATTTTGGCCAATAATATTCGACCATCCAAATCCTTAGTCGTGGACAGCCCACTGGCCCCATATAATTAGATAGGCTATTCCCTACCAAGTTAGGGAATACACATGGGAGACACATGACACTGGTGGTCATGTGACTCCGGAATCCACCATGTCATTGTGTATTTGGTCTGTGTGTCTTTAGGTTATTGTATAAACTCAATAAATATGAATTGCACAATATATCTCACTTTCTTTCATCTCATTTGATGTTGGCATTGGTTTATTCTCCCTTTGGTTCATTTATCCCATGGTCACGTATAATAACCATCTTGAGATGACAGTACAACCTCAGGTGACAGGTGGTGCGCAGAATGTCCCCCAGACCCCCCCCCCCCCCCCCCCCCGCTTAAAGTGTCCTCCCCAAGGTTGAAACCAAACCTACACCCTTGGACGGACACGCTTGTCTTAAAGACGTGTTAAGTATAAATGTATTCACCACGGGGTAAGATGTGTTTAACGGAGCCGCGTGGATGACATCTGGCAGAGCCGGAGTGCTGAGATCTCCGCCCCTTGAAAACACAATACATTCTGTTACACACACTGACACGCGCCGTTGTCAAATACGATAAGATAAGATATTCCTTTATTGATCCCCTTGGGGAAATGCAGGCGGGGCGGCATAATGTAGCGGCGCGGGGGTATCCCGTCGTCCTCCTCCCCTCCAAGGGCAGCCGGGGAGCAGACACGGGTTGTGGCGTAAGGGCCGCGCCCGGGGACCAATCCAAGTGGCATATATAAGCATATAACGCGCTAACAAAGAGACAACAAGACGAGGCAAAGAGCGAGGGTAACAAATCAATCGAAACACGTACAATTTGAGTGACAGAGGCTGGAGATCAATGTTTTAATAAATTCTGCAACAACAGAGGGGAGAATCTCAAGCAACCTGGTAACATTCGGCGGCATGCGTCCGTGGCACGGCGTCGTCGGTCGGCTTAGCGCTGTATCTTTGCAGATCAACCAATACACACTGTTACCTTAAACTAACAATAACAATAACACTTAATGGTGGAATGAACTGCCCACCCCAGTTAGGACAGCCGAAACCCGTCCAATCTTTCGCCGTCGACTAAAGACGCACTTCTTGAACCATTATCTGGATTTTTTATTTTTATTTTTTTAATTCAAATCTAACCCTAACTAACCTTACTGTCATGCACTTGTCCTAATAAACTAACCTACACTGTAGCACTCAACACTTTGATGAACATTGTTACTCAGCTGATAGAGTTGTGCCCTTCCTTCCTGATGACTTATAGTCGTTCAGAACTTGTAAGTCGCTTTGGATAAAAGCGTTCAGCTAAATGACTAAATGTAAATGTAAACCCTCACCTTAACCACACTGTTGCCCTTATTTATGTATTCTGCTATTACCCTGTCCATTCCGCTTATTGCTTATTCCCAGAGGAAGAGTGCTGCAGAGTGCTTCCGCGTTTTCCCTGATTGGCTGCGACACGCCCCGCGGCAGGCGCGGCAGCTTGCGGCAGAGCTTGGGCATTATGTAGCCGTAATCCCCTAATGATTTTCATTCAATGCTTAGCTCAACTGGCAGTGCTGCGGTCCTGTGGTCCTGCGGTCCGTTGGTGACAAGTTTGAATCCCTTCAATTTTTTTTTTTTTTTTTTTTTTTTTTTAACGTGCGTTTAGGCATGTTAACTTAAGGTTAAGGTTAAGGTTAGGCATTGTTTCGGAGTTGGTTAAGGTTAGAAGGGTTAAGTTTAGGCGCTGTTAAGGAGCTGGTTAAGGTTAGAGTTTGTCTTAGAGAATGGCAATAGACAGCCTATTTCCGCGCTGCAGCTCTCTCGCGCTGCCGTGGTCACATGGGCGTCATGGCCAATCAGAGAAAACGCGGAAGCACGCGACGCACTCTTCCGCTGGGAATAAGCTACACGCGTCCATACCTGTACCCCCCCCCCCCCCATGCTTCTAAGACGGCCGATTTTCCCCAACAGGATCAATAGAGGAATATCTTATCCTATCTTATCTTATCTTATCTTATCTTATTGTATCTTATCTTATCTTATCTATATCTTATCTTCCACTAGTCACTATGGCCGGTACTGTACTTCTATCAAGGAACCTGTAACGTGGTACAGTTTGGCATCATTTACTGGACCCACGTGTTGCTTGTCGCCGTACTCCAGTAGGATGTCGCCTGGTATTTCTGAGCTGCCCCTGGATATAGTCTGCTCTGCAAAATCCTTATGTCAGTCTTTGTCTGCTTGCCTACTCAGAATCTATTTAACATAATCTCCATCGTCTCCTGTGGTTAGTTTTCAAGGAGATTACTTCTTCCAGAGAGAGAGGAGGATCAGTTGCATGTAACGTTGCCGCATTTTCACGTCTTGGCGGATTGAACACAAAACCTCCAAGAGGTGTTTTTTTTTTTTTTTCGAAGGATGTCTCTCAGATAGAACGCATGCAACTCCACTAAGTGGGAGATTGTTTAAGTCAAGTCAAGTGTTTCTTTAATAATAATCCCCTTCGAGACATGCAAGTGTCGTAGCAGCATGGGAGGGGGGTGGGGTACAGGTGAGGTAGGTACATAGATAATGGATTAATAATAGAGACAGTGGCTCAGAAGTCGTCGTAGAGCAGTCGTCTGGTAATCCAGAGGTTCCCCTGTTCGATTCCCTACAGCATATCTGATTGCTCATCACCTCATTGCTGGATTGGACCTCTGGACCTTGTCATACTCGCTCTGGCTCAATTCATTAGTATCTATTGGTCAGTTGAAATAATAGCAAACCACTTCACCACATTCTGCAGTTGTCTTAAATTATTTCAAATGTTTAATTGATTGACTTTCTGTCTCTATATATTGTTTTACCTTTTGTATTTATTACATTTTGTATTTCGGCATTGCAAATGAGACCTTGCTCTCTCAATGATCCTTTGAGATTAAATAAAAATTTTATTTGACTAAACTGATTTAATCAATTATCACACGGTGCAGGTTCTAATATCTCTAGCTTTGTCTCCAAGTGAGATTAGATTATTACTGAAGGGTAACTGAAAAGCTGAGTGAATGTCCCTTGATGATTGAAGCTGCATGTGTTCGGGCTCGTTGGTATTGCCTGCATGGCAAATTCCAGGCCTTTGTGCTCTTTGGTTAATGTCCAACATTGTGATTTTGGTGTGGAGTGTGTCCTCATTTCATAGTTCTCTTCTCCTGAATTATTTTAAAAAATATATATATTTCTGGGTGCTATAGAAGAAGAAGAAGATCATTTTATTGTCAATATGTACACAAGACAATTTAAATGAGTATTTCCGCATATCCCTCCTAGTTACACACACACAGTCCTCATATCCCTCCTAGTTACACATACACACAGTCCTCATATCCCTCCTAGTTACACACAGTCCTCATATCCCTTCTAGTTACACATACACACAGTCCTCATATCCCTCCTAGTTACACATACACACAGTCCTCATATCCCTCCTAGTTACACACACACACAGTCCTCATATCCCTCCTAGTTACACACAGTCCTCCACACATCAGAGAGGTCAGAGCGCAGGATCACCCGCAGTGCAGCGCCCCCTGGAGCAGTTTTGGGGTTCAGCGCCTCGCTCAAGGTTCACTTAGGAGGCAGAGATGTTGGGCACCGCAGATGTAATACCAGCCACCCGTCAGTCACCATCTCACAGCTGGAATACACCCAGGCCGGGGATCGAACCGGCGACCTTTCCATTACAGGCCAGGCTCCTTTTTCCTCTCTAGGCCATCCATTTCTTATTTTTTTTTTAAAGGTTATTTAATGGTGTCAACTAGCAGGTCAGAAGGATCCTTTCTGTGTCTTCTGTGTCTCCCTCCTCTGCAGTGACCTGGTGTTGATTGATTGATTGATTGATTGATTGATTGATTGATTGATTGATTGATTGATTGATTGATTGATTGATTGATTGATTGATTGATTGATTGATTGATTGATTGATTGATTGAAAACTTTATTAACAGATTGCAGAATGGGTACAATACAGTACGGCTCAATACACACAATTGTTAAGGGGATTGCAGACCAGAGAAAGTCTTTCGTCTTGTTTACATCAGGGTCCCCCATTTTCAATTCATCATAACATTCATGACATACAAGACATACAAATATATACAGTACTGTTTATTTACAGACAGAGTTTCTAAAAGAGAATATATACATTTGAGGGGGAGGAAACTGTACATTGGAGTGGGTCGGGGGGGGGGGGTTGGACATTTACAGGGGCCAGTTTCGAATTGCAGTCTCCCGTAGGTGCGGTTTTGAAGGTGGGTAGGGATTCACATTATTTTACGCCTGTGGGTAGGGCGTTCCACATTGTTGTGGCATACTTGCGAAACGTGTTTAGTCCCTTGTTTGAGCCGAATCTGGGTTGAACATGATTTGTGGAGCTGTTCTTGCTCCTTGGTAAGAGATTTTGTTTCTCCCTCCTCTGCAGTGTCCTCCTGGTATTCTTGCTCCTTGGTCGAATCTGTCACCAATATTTGAGATGAACTCCTGTACTTTCTTTGGCTCTGTTTTAGCCCCGAGGCACTCTGTCTACCTGAGCAGTGTGTGTGCACCATGGGACCTCCTGTTTTTCATGTTACCAGGTTAGAGCAGCTACACAGTGACCATGTTACCAGGTTAGAGCAGCTACACAGTGACCATGTTAACAGGTTAGAGCAGCTACACAGTGACCATGTTAACAGGTTAGAGCAGCTACACAGTGACCATGTTAACAGGTTAGAGCAGCCACACAGAGACCATGTTAACGGGTTAGAGCAGCTACACAGAGACCATGTTAACAGGTTAGAGCAACTACACAGTGACCATGTTAACAGGTTAGAGCAGCTACACAGAGACCATGTTAACAGGTTAGAGCAACTACACAGTGACCATGTTAACAGGTTAGAGCAACTACACAGTGACCATGTTAACGGGTTAGAGCAGCTACACAGTGACCATGTTAACGGGTTAGAGCAGCTACACAGTGACCATGTTAACAGGTTAGAGCAGCTACACAGTGACCATGTTAACGGGTTAGAGCAGCTACACAGTGACCATGTTAACAGGTTAGAGCAACTACACAGTGACCATGTTAACAGGTTAGAGCAACTACACAGTGACCATGTTAACAGGTTAGAGCAGCCACACAGTGACCATGTTAACAGGTTAGAGCAGCTACACAGTGACCATGTTAACGGGTTAGAGCAGCTACACAGTGACCATGTTAACAGGTTAGAGCAGCTACACAGTGACCATGTTAACAGGTTAGAGCAGCTACACAGTGACCATGTTAACAGGTTAGAGCAGCTACACAGTGACCATGTTAACAGGTTAGAGCAGCTACACAGTGACCATGTTAACAGGTTAGAACAGCCACACAGTGACCATGTTAACAGGTTAGAGCAGCTACACAGTGACCATGTTAACAGGTTAGAGCAGCTACACAGTGACCATGTTAACAGGTTAGAACAGCTACACAGTGACCATGTTAACAGGTTAGAGCAGCTACACAGTGACCATGTTAACAGGTTAGAGCAGCTACACAGTGACCATGTTACCAGGTTAGAGCAGCTACACAGTGACCATGTTAACAGGTTAGAGCAGCTACACAGTGACCATGTTAACAGGTTAGAGCAGCTACACAGTGACCATGTTAACAGGTTAGAGCAGCTACACAGAGACCATGTTAACAGGTTAGAGCAGCTACACAGTGACCATGTTAACAGGTTAGAGCAGCTACACAGAGACCATGTTAACAGGTTAGAGCAGCTACACAGTGACCATGTTAACAGGTTAGATCAGTGGCCATGTTAACAGGTTAGAGCAGCTACACAGTGACCATGTTAACAGGTTAGAGCAGCTACACAGTGACCATGTTAACAGGTTAGAGCAGCTACACAGTGACCATGTTAACAGGTTAGAGCAGCTACACAGAGACCATGTTAACAGGTTAGAGCAGCTACACAGAGACCATGTTAACAGGTTAGAGCAGCTACACAGTGACCATGTTAACAGGTTAGAGCAGCTACACAGAGACCATGTTAACAGGTTAGAGCAGCTACACAGAGACCATGTTAACATGTTAGAGCAGCTACACAGAGACCATGTTAACAGGTTAGAGCAGCTACACAGTGACCATGTTAACAGGTTAGAGCAGCTACACAGTGACCATGTTAACAGGTTAGAGCAGCTACACAGAGACCATGTTAACAGGTTAGAGCAAACAGAGGGATATTGAACTAACAGAAACTGAACAGTAATACATTCATACACTTTTTTGCCTGTTTTATCTTTTCATCATTCTCTCTCTCTTTCTCTCTCTCTCTCTCTCTCTCTCTCTCTCTCTCTCTCTCTCTCTCTCTCTCTCTCTCTCTCTCTCTCTCTCTCTCTCTCTCTTCTTTTTTCTTTTAAGTAAACTATGTTTTATGAACTGCCTGATCCCCCCCCCACCCCCCACCCCCTTTAGATTCGATTAGATTCAAATGTATTGTCATCATACAGCACAAGTAGGTCTACAGTACAAATAAAAGAGGTTTGCATCCAACCAGAGTGCAAATGTAACAGTAAAGTGCAATAGTAATATATAATGTACAGGAGAATTAACTGGGTATGAAATATATAAATTAAAGTTTTATGAACTGTCTGAACCCCAAGACCGCCTTTTGCCTGTTTTTTTCTTTATCAACTTTTTATTTTAATCTCTCTCTCTCTCTCCAATTTATTTTGAATTTTTAACTAAACTAAGATTCATGAACTGTTTATCTGGCCAGTCTACCAATGCAGGACAGACAAGGAATCCATCCAAGGGGAAAGTTGGATTTTCAACATGAAGTCTGCCGTTCCCGGAGGTGTGACTGGCTTTCCTCCAGAGAGAGAGAGCAGATCTGGCCCGCTCATGCATTCACACGCAATGATTACTACTCTATATTAAAATAGCTAGTGTGATGATGAAGACGAGGAGGAGGAGGAGGAGGAGGAGGAGGAGGAGGAGGAGGAGGAGGAGGAGGAGGAGGGTAGTGTCTGTCCTCACATGTCTTCAAAGCGACATAGGCACGCAATTACTCAAAGTCATGGGAACAGTGTGAACAAGCTAGTGTCCTGTCTCCATGTCATTATCAGAGACAACCAGCCCTGTATTATGCAAAAAGAAATTGGTTTTGAAAATGTTGACGTAAATCAGAGCCAATAGTAGGCGTACTGATCTGCACAATAGGCTATGTGGAACACAATATTAGATTAGAAAAAAAATATTCATTATACAGCACAAGTAGGCTACAGTACAACGCAAATAAGTTTGGCATCCAACTAGAGTGCAAATGTAGCGTTAGTAATATACAATGTACAGGTGATTAAACTGAGTATACAATAGATAAATGAGTGCTACGGAGTAATAGTGCTAATCAGAATCAGATGTATCTTTAGAGTTGTAGTATCAATATGTACAGTGATATAGGCATAGAGACACTATGGTATAGTAAGTCATACTGGCCAGCAGCGTAACTAGTAGGAGTAGGTAAGGGATATGTACAGATATAGATCGTATCTACGGATATGTAAGAAAAAATTATATGTAGGTATGTAGACAGATATATGTATTCTGTAAGAATATATATATAGATTCAAGATTTAAGAGATTTATTTGTCCACATACTGGATGTCCGATATTATCGGCCGATATTGGCATTAAAATGTGATATCGGAAAATATCGTTATCGGTTTTCATTTCTATAACTTTTATTTACCCAGGCAAGCAAGTAAGAACAAATTCAGATAACATTTATTGTCAAAAGTATGCATAATGTTGTGTTAATTCCAATTAATTGTGGGACCCTCTCGAAAACGAGATACTGTATCTCAATGTGGTTTTCCCAATAAATAATTTCAATATAACAAGAGATATGTAATGTTAATTACCTGAAATTATTCAGTTTTTTGGGGGGGGGGGGGGGGGACCCTGCATATATCGGTATCGGTTGATATCGGTATCGGAAATTAAGAGTTGGACAATATCGGTATATCGGTATCGGTAAAAAAGCCAATATCGAGCATCCCTATACACGACACATGTAGTGAAATGAAGGTGGCCCCTATAAAGGCTCTCCTCACGCTGTGCTCCGTCCACCGAGAGCGTGTGCTCTTCCCCAGCAGAGGAGCTCTTCACCCCTGTAGCGGTAACCGGCGTGTCAGTGAGCTAGCGGCGCCCCCATGCCCGCCCCCCGAACCGCGCGTAAAAGGAGTTCAGTTCGTTCACTATAGGGAGGCGTCAGCAGCACTCACGATTGTGGAGGGGCTGCTGCCCTTGTAGTCCGTTATCATCCGTAGTCCCCGCCCCATAAGCCCCCAGTGTCATTCTGATCGCTGGCACTTGATTGGAACATGTCCCAGTCAACGTCGTCATCCAGTGCGTCCTGTAACATGGCCTCTGACTGCTCGGACCACCGCGTCACTTCTCGCGGCACCACCGCTTCACGTGCACAGTGTTTATACCCCGGTATCATGAAAATGGCGTCGTGGTCCGATTTCCCAAACGGAGGGAACAGGAGCGCTTTGTAACCCTGCTTGAATGGAGTATAGCGATGGTCCAAAGTTTTCCCTCCCCTGGTGGTGCATGTGTTGGTAGAAGTTTGGCATAACCTTTTTTTAGATGTGCCTTATTGAAGTCGCCAGCCACCACCATGGCCGCGTCTGGATGTTTGATCTGATACCGGCCTAACGTAGCCTGAGGGTCCGCTATAGTGGCCAGCTTGAGGTGGAAAGTAGATGGCTGTGGTGATGATGATGGCTGTGAATTCCCGGCCGGGGGAGATAATAAGGACCACATAAAATGGACAGATGTTCCAGGTCCGGCGAGCAAGAGCGGGAGATAATCTTTATCTCCTTAGGGCTGCACCATTTGTTGTTGGTAAGGAAGCAGACCCCACCGCCTTTGGACTTTCCAGACTCTTCTGTTCTGTCGGCACGGAAAACAGAAAAGGATTTGGATCGACAGGTGGCTTGATCCGGCGTGAGGGCGGGGGGTCAGCCATGTTTCTGTCTGACAAAGGATGTTGCAGTCTCTCACGTCCCGTTGGAATCTGATCCTCGCCCTGAGGTCATCCATCTTGTTATGCTGGACATTAACAAGAAGAATGCTTGGCAGAGGTGGTATATATATATATATATATATATATATATATATATATATATATATAATATATATATATATATATATATATATATATATATATATATATATATATATATATATATATATATATATATATATATATATATGCGGTATATATGTATGCAGTAAATATATAAATTTATATATACGGTATATACAGCAATATTGTACATGCTATCATACAGAGTTATATGGGTATCTGATATGTCATGTGCATGATGTGTCATGGATGATAGTGTTCTATATTCTATATTTCTGACTCTCAAGTGTGGGAGAAACCAGGATATAGAGCTGCAACTGACAAAAGTAAAGCAGATGAACATTATTCCCATCTATCATATTTGTTCAAAAACAGGCCTGTTGGACACGATGACAACCGGTGAAGTGCAAGTCTACGTCAGGTACCTGAGTACCTTGTCTTCCACAAACAGATGCCTGATGCACATCAATCATACAAATAAAAGTATTTGAATGATTAGTGTCATGTTTCGGTTGTTGTTGTTGTTGTGTTGTTGTCGGAAGAAAAGATAGTATGCAGCATATATAATAACTTCACAGTTTAAATTGCTTTCTCAAAACTATAGAGGGGAGAAATGGGATTGAATAGCCTATTTAGACAGCAGGTGTGTAGATAGGAAAATGTTTATATTCTTAACCCCTTAACAGTCCTGCAAATTTATAGCATAAAACGTCTGTTGATTGCATACCCAAAGTAAGCTGTGATTTATTATACTTTATACGTATAGTACATACCTGAGTCTGGTCTCTTTTGAAAGGTAACATTGTAACAAGTGTCTTACACAATAAAAAAAAAATCACTTTTAGTGCTAATGTAATAGAGGAACAGAGATTTGAACACTGAAATAAAATATTTGCTCCTTACTTTTGTGTTGACTTGTTGCCAGATTACTGTTTTTGGGTTCCAGCTAAGAGGTAGGAGGTGGAAAACGGTGTTAGAAAAGATCAGATCCATGTACATTATCTGTAAATGGGAGAACAGAGAAGCAACACAGTGATTACATTCTCAGGACAACATTACTCATACACTATAGCAAATAGTTGTTTGGTGCTCTATTTATAGATAAATAACCTTTCACCTGTATTTCTCTCCCAAATTATGATTATAATGCTAGGCTATGTGAATTAAGCCACTGTTCCATTCCTTGAGAGGTTGTTATCTTGTTTTACTAGGCTGTCTAACACGGTTAAGCTCTATTAAGCTGAGTTGGCTAAGTCCAATTCTTATTGGCGCTCCTACAGAAACCTTGTATCTCAAGTTAACAATTGCGGAATTGAGAGATCAATATCCACTATCGATACATGCATTAGTGACATTTTCCACTACATTAATAACGGTTTCATTGTTGCAAAACATGTCGGTTCTGGACAAAACCCGAAACAAAAATGGAGATATAAGTTTTCCGTAGGATGCAAACCTCTTATTACCGATTGCTGTCCGTGATGTGCCTCTTGTGTCCACAGATGTGTTTATGTAGTATAGGTCCAAAGTTTATAAAAATCCCACGGAAAATGAGTGTTTTACAAAGGTTTTTGTAATGTGCGTACCGCAATAATTCAGTGTGATTATCCAAAATGGCTGCGACGGCCCGTTGGGACTAAGATCCCCTTGGGGAAATTCTGTTGTCATAACAGCATGGGGGGGGGGGGGGGGGTCGGTGCAGATGTGGGCAGGGTAATATAGGGTAAATATATGCAATAAAGTTCGATCTGAATATAAAAATACGAGAAAATAAACAGTGTAAACAAAGGTGCAGATGTGGGTCTGTACGCCCATATCGGTTACATTTTACGTTAGAATAAAAAGCAAACAGTATACACAAAGGTACCCTAATTGGTATGATATACGTCATACTTTTTTTTGTATCCACTTTTTCTCCCATTTTTCTATTTTTCTCCCATCCCAATTTTCGTATCATCCAATTCAACCCTCCCCTGTCACGGACGCTGTTTCTTGACTCCCACAAGCCGGCTGCAATGTGGACAAAGCCATACATAGCACAAGTCCCCTCCGGTACGCGAGGTAACAGCAGTCGCATCTTTTCACCTGCGCGGCTCGATCTTTCAGCGTCAGGGGTCTGCGCTTTGGAGGGGCGCCGCCCCCATCGCTTCCTGATTCTACTGCGCAGGCGCACCAACCGACCTGTAGGAGTCGCTGTCCACAACGCCCGATCCCCACCCATCAGTGTCTCTCCCCCTAATACTGCCAATGTGTATTAGTGCGGACGACCAGCTAAACTGAAAGCAATGTGGAGCGCTGGGCTCGAACAGGGAGGCGAACCTGTTCGAGCCCAGTCTCCAGTATTCGTGGTGAGCGCCTTGCCCACTGCACCACGTAGCCGCCCGATATACATCATACTTTGTAAGTTTTGGTGGTTGAGAGTCAGACACACTCAGACACAATAGTTCTCGAGTTTGCTGACAGATTCTTTCTCAACAGGGCTTTAGTCCCAAATGTTTTTTGGACTGGCCCCAAATCGTTCAGAAAAAAATCCATAATCATCAAGAAATGTAATTAATGTAATTCCCTCGCTGCTGCCTGCTGTGTGCAGAGAGACTGACACCAGACTCGCTGAGCGGCTGCAGCCAGCCTGGCTGTTAGGGACGGGTACCCAACTCTGTACTTTTAACGGTACAGACCAAATTACGTTAGATCAATCAGTGCCACATTTCGATACCTAACACCCGCCCAGTTAGAATATACTCCGAATTCCAATTCCAATGACGCGCAATTGTCATTTCATTATAGATACAGACCAGCGCAGACCTTTAATGATGGGCAATTGTCATTTCTTCATTGCCGTTTTTCATGTTCCATCCTCTGTCCAACGCAATGTATTTCCCCATTGCCATGCATTTCTAAATCATCTCTTTTCAAACCAAATAAAGCATTAACATTTGCATGGTGTACCTTTCTGTGCGTATTCATCCACAATAGCTCAACATGAAAATATTTGCAATTAATCGTAAAAAATAATCGCCAAATTTTATTTCAACCAAAAATGCTTAAACAATAATGTTAGTGATAGAAGGGAACTCATTTTGTGCAAAATGGAAGCCTTTCAATTTCCATGCGGCAGAATTGTTACAATAGCCGATAATCCATTTTCCCAATGATAAATCCCTATACGGGTGGACCAACCAGTGACGTCAGACTACACCTCCCTATATAGATCAGCGTTTCCCTTGTCTCGAGGAGCCCGTTATGAGACCCCCCCCCCGGGCCAGGGGTTTCCCCCGGGTCTCCCAAGCCAATTATCCTGGGTTGTAAGCTAAATAAACCTGTGTTAACCTAAGTCTACATATTACTACATCTTTGATCATGGTAAATTCCTCAACAAACCTATTCTCTTTTTATATTGATTGATTGATTGATTGATTGATTGATTGATTGATTGATTGATTGATTGATTGATTGATTGATTGATTGATTGCTTGAAAATTGTACCGCTCAATACACACAATTGTTAAGGGGATGCAGACCAGAGAAAGACTTTCGTCTTGTTTACATCAGGGTCCCCCATTTTCAATTCATAATGAATTGTAAGTAATTATTTCTTCATTCCTCAGTGATGAAAAACAAAAGCATTTCATCATTCTAATACGCATTTTCCAAGACCCACACAGGACAATTGAGTCTGTATTAGAGACCATTGCTATATAGCCAGGCCCAGAAAACAAGACATATGAGTTTCGTGCCACAATATCTGTAATATAATAGTGATGCACCGCCCCGTGGAGAATGCATTAAAAGTGATGAAAAAGGTTACTGTGAAGGTGGCTGACAGAGGAGTCTCTGGATATGAAGGCACGTTTTCCTGGTTCAGAACCGAGAGCTCTATTAGAACCAAAGGTTCAGTGAATCCATAGAGATGCCTTTGATTGTCAATAAAACAGCTCTCGGCTATACATTACAGATCACAAGTATGGTTGTCTGCCGTTCTCTTTGAAAGTGTTATTTATGTGCACAGATATTGATTGGACTGAGCATGTGTGTAGTGTGGAATTGAAGTAGATTCCCCTTTACTGTTCCAAAGGAAATAATTGTATCAACGTTCTCTTTCATTCGTGTAGTAATTTACAAAGTATAGGCCCATGTATGGAGTGCCACAGAGCAGCTGGTCTTGGTTGTTAACCACCTTGTGGTGTATAAGTATTAACTAGTGTTGTATTTACGGTATTATGCAGCACTTTGGTCAACCTTGGTTGTTTAAAATATTCTTTATTATATAAATAAATCTGATCCATTAGCTGTATGTTCTATGAATTAACAAGTAGTTAATACTGTATCATTAGCTGTATGCTCTATGAAGTACCAAGTTGTTAATACTGTATCATTAGCTGTATGCTCTATGAATTAACAAGTAGTTAATACTGTATCATTAGCTGTATGCTCTATGAAGTAACAAGTTGTTAATACTGTATCATTAGCTGTATGATCTATGAATTAACAAGTTGTTAATACTGTATCCATTAGCTGTATGCTCTATGATTTAACAAGTTGTTAATACTGTATCATTAGCTGTATGATCTATGAATTAACAAGTTGTTAATACTGTATCATTAGCTGTATGCTCTATGAGTAACAAGTTGTTAATACTGTGTCCATTAGCTGTATGCTCTATGAATTAACAAGTTGTTAATACTGTATCATATAAGCTGTATGCTCTATGAATTAACACGTTGTTAATACTGTATCATTAGCTGTATGTTCTATGAATTAACAAGTTGTTATACTGTATCATTAGCTGTATGTTCTATGAATTAACAAGTTGTTAATACTGTATCATTAGCTGTATTCTCTATGAATTAACAAGTTGTCAATACTGTATCATTAGCTGTATGATCTATGAGTAACAAGTTGTCAATACTGTATCATTAGCTGTATGATCTATGAGTAACAAGTTGTCAATACTGTATCATTAGCTGTATGCTCTATGAGTAACAAGTTGTCAATACTGTATCATTAGCTGTATGATCTATGAGTAACAAGTTGTCAATACTGTATCATTAGCTGTATGCTCTATGAGTAACAAGTCGTCAATACTGTATCATTAGCTGTATGCTCTATGAGTAACAAGTTGTCAATACTGTATCATTAGCTGTATGATCTATGAATGAATGAATGAAAACTTTATTTAACAGATTGCAGAATGGGTACAATACAGTACGGCTCAATACATACAATTGTTAAGGGGATGCAGACCTGAGAAAGACGTTTGTCTTGTTTCCATCAGGGTCCCCCATTTTCAATTCATATAGACATTTATGACATACACAACATACATGACATTTATGGCATAGGGACATATAGGTATTTAGTACTGATACATTTGTGACATAGGCGGTATTCAAATATACAGTACTGTTACCCCTAGATCCTGACAGAGTATATACATATGATGGGGAGGGGACTGTACATTAGGAGGGGGTGGGTGGGTGGGAGGGAAATATACATACGGCGGGGAGGGAATATATACATGCGGTGGGGAGGAGACTGTCTATTAGGAGGTGGTGGGGGTTTTGGGCATTTACGGTGGCCAGTTTCGAATTGCAGCCTCCCGTAGGTGCTCTTTAAGGGCGGTTTTGAATGTGGGCAGGGATTCACATTCCTTTACAGCTTTGGGTAGGGCGTTCCACATTGTTGTGGCATAATTGCGAAACGTGTTTAGTCCCTTGTTTGAGCCGAATCTGGGTTTAACATGATTTGTTGAGCTTCCTCTGGTGTAGTGGTTGTGGTATTCACTGACCTTTGGGAAGTATTTTGACATGTACATGGGCACCCCGGTCGTATAGTGTATCTTGTAGACCAGGCCCATTGCAAGTTGCTGTACTCTGTCGTCTACTCTAAGCCATCCTAGGTTGGCAAAGTGGGCAGGGGTGAGGTGGGTTCTGGGGTTCAGGTCAAGTAGTAGTCTGACCAGTTTGTTTTGTGATGTTTGTAATTTTGTTTTAAGCGCCTTTGAGGTGCTTTGGTACCATGAGGTGCACGCATAGTCATAGTACCCTTGAATGAGTGCTCCTGCCAGAGTCTTCAGGGTATTCTTGTTTACCAGAGAGGAGATCCGGTACAAGAATCTAGTTCGTTGGTTGACTTTTTTTATTACATTGGATGCCATTTTGTCACAGGAAATATTTGCCTCTAGGATGGAACCCAGGTAGGTAATTTCGTCTTTCCTTGTGACAATATTGTCACCCACTGTAACTGAGAAGCCGTCGGTCTTGCTGAGTTTGTTATTTGAACCGAAGAGAATGGACTCTGTTTTGCCCATGTGTAATGATAGTTTGTTATCAGCGAGCCATATGCAGATTTTGCCTAGTTCCGTGCTGAGGGTTTTTTCAACCTGCAATTTGTTCTTGTCAGAGACCAGCAGGGCTGAGTCGTCCGCAAACAGGAACAAGTTGCAGTCACAGGCTGACGACATGTCATTTGCATAAATTAGGAAGAGTAGCGGTCCTAGTATGCTTCCTTGTGGAACACCACAGCTCACTGTGAGGGGGGGGGGGATAGAGTACCGTTTACCTCTACCATCTGTTCTCTCCCCTCCAGGTAGGATTGCATCCAGCTCACTGATAGGCTATCAAAACCAATTGCTTTTAGCTTGTCCATTAGAATGGAGTGATTGACAGTGTCGAAGGCCTTTTGTAGGTCCAGCATGACCATGCCGCAGTATTTGCCAGCGTCCACCTCTTGTTTGATGTGGTCGTTCAAATAGAGGAGGCATGTGTCAGTGGAGTGGGACGTTCTGAAGCCAGATTGGAATTCGTAGATTAGGTTTTTTTCCGCCAGGTACTTTTCGACCTGTTCGTAGACTATTTTCTCCATGACTTTCGAGATGGAGGTAAGAATAGAAACAGGGCGGTAGTTGCCTGGGTCTAATTTGCTGCCCTTTTTGTGTAGAGGGGTCACTCTCGCAATTTTGAAGTCCTTGGGGACGTGCCCCTGTCTTATAGAGAGGTTTATTATGTGTGTGATGACTGGGGTGATGGCGGCTGCTGCGTCTCTGAGGAATTTGGAGGGGATGTTGTCATGGCCAGTGGCCTTGTTAGGTTGGAGGGCGCTCAATTTTTTGAGTACCTCATCGGTTGTTACCATTTCAAGTTTGAAGTCGTCTTTGTAGACCCCTAGGTTTTTGTAGTATGCTACTATGTGTTCTACCCCATAATGCCCTGAGTGGGAGGGTAGTTTGTTTACCAGTGTTGTGGCTATGTTTGTGAAGAAGATGTTTAAGTAATTGGCTACATCCAGCTTGTCTGTGATGAGCGTGTTGTCCGTCTTTATGTTTATGTTTGAGAATCTGGTTTTAAGTTTTTTACTGCAGCCTAGTTGATTATTGAGTAATTTCCAAAGTTTGCGGGGTTTGTTTTTGTTTTCCTCAGTTTTGTCGTTGATGAAATTTCTTTTTGCGGTTCTGATCATGGTGTTTACGTCATTTCTTAGTCTGTTTCTTTGGATTTTTAGTTCAACCACGTGGGCTTGGAGTTCACTGTTTGAGCTTTTGGAAAGCTTTGTCTGACTTTTATGAAGTTCAGAGCATTTTTTGTCTCTGGTTTTCATAGCGGCCAGTATTTCAGTGTGCATCCATGCCTCAGCGCGATTTTTAACCCTGGTGGTTCTTATCGGTGCCATGTTGTTGAGTATTGCTGTGAATTTGGTTTTGAATCCAAGCCATGTTTCTTCAACCTGTGTACCACTGAGCTCATCTGACCAGTCCAAGCTCCCCAGTTCTAGGTTAAAGGCCTCTCTAGAGTAAGTTTTGAGGTCTCTAGATGTGACTGTTTTGTGACAGCCGGCCTTCTGTTTTAGCTTTTTGCGGGTACAGAAAATCATATAATGATCACTTAACCCGCATGCTATCACCCCTTTACTGGAGATCATGGACTTGTCAGAGGTCAAAATGAGGTCAATGGTGGTTTGTGTCGAATCGCATACCCTTGTGGGTTGTGTGATTAGCTGGCTGAAACCGTGCAGGTCAGAAAATCTACTGAAGGCCTTGAAGACGGGTGCTGATTTACGCAGCATATCCGTGTTCCAGTCCCCAATAAGAATTTTTTCTACCCCCTCCACCCCAGCTAAACACCCATCCAGTGTGTCATAAAAGCCACTCTGTTCTGGTGGTCTATAGATTGTGCCTACTAGTACTGGTTTCGCCCTGTCTAATAAGAGTAACAAGTTGTTAATACTGTATCATTAGCTGTATGCTCTATGAGTAACAAGTTGTCAATACTGTGTGACGACCCTCCCCCACACTGTGTTGTCTTCCTACAGCTGGGGAAGGCTCGTCAGCTAATTGGTGCACACCTGGGCCGGTGTGTCTCAGGCACAGGACATCAGAGAGAGGCTGCCTCTGATCTCTGGCGAACTCCCCATTTGTTTTTGGTTCTTTGTTTGTCTGGTTGCTGTTTGTTGATTATTTAGTTCTTTGGTCATTTGGCTGTTACTTTTGGTTCATTTGTTTTGGTTGCTTTTCTTTGCTTTTACACATTCATGCTGCACACACACTCATCCACACACTGCTGACACACTGATACTCATATATATTGGCTGCTCCTTTAAATTACTGATAATAAATTCTTTGTTATTTCTTAAATTGTGCCTGTGTCTCCCTATTCTTGTTGCGAGCTTGAGCCAGTTCGTAACAACTGTATCATTAGCTGTATGCTCTATGTGACTTGTTGTTGCCCCCATTTATCTGCTAGCTTGACACGCGGCTGTCCACTTGCATGTCGGGACGCTCTCTGTACAGAACAGTACTGTGTGCCCCTGTGTTCATATCGGCCGCTGGCCTGGAGGTTTATGCATGCCAAATAATTGACTACTGGGCGTCAGGGTGTGCGGCAAAAGTTGTGATTTATTATTTGTTTGCTTTCTTTGGTAGGTAATTCATATTTAGTGGCATTTTCCCTCGTCGGTTTCTTTCCCGATATTAGTATGTGGGGCATGTGCAGCCATCTTAGGCGTCGTACATTTTTTCTCTCTCTGATAAGACAGGAGGGGGTTTTGCATTTTAAGTAGCAGAAAATCGCTATCCAAAACTAGCTTAGCATTGCAGATGAGGTCAGCCCAGGTCACATCACCAGCATCAGTGCATTCTCTGCAACATCCTTAGCAATGTGGCTTTTAGAAATTGGAACGTTAACGAAACATAAAATCCTTTTGGTGAAGCGGAAATTATACAGCAGGCGGTATCGAGATTACTGGTAAAGCAAAAGATCATTCATTTCTGCCATAGACGGAGGAGGAATCCACTGGGGCTTGTCATAATGATGTGCACACGTAATAGGTAGAATAGTAATATTGACAGATGGTCTTTGTTGTTTACTGACATTGCTAGGCAACAAGGGGTGATAAACAGGATTCAAGTCACAATGCAGGATTGTTATCAGGGTGAGCCATTTTGTTTGGCAATTTGATTAGTACATGAATAATGTTGGAATTTCAGGCTATAATATTGCTTTAAAGGTGAGGCACGGGTTAAATGGGGGGGGGGGGGGGGGGCAACATCACCCTATGTGCATTAGGGAACGGCCATTCCTGTGCTGTGGGGATGTAGGCCTGAGGGAAGATAGGGCTGTGGGAACATAGGGCTGTGGGAACATAGGGCTGTGGGAACATAGGGCTGTGGGAACATAGGGCTGTGGGAACATAGGGCTGAGGGAACATAGGGCTGTGGGAACATAGGGCTGTGGGAACATAGGGCTGAGGGAAAATAGGGCTGTGGGAACATAGGGCTGTGGGAACATAGGGCTGTAGGAACATAGGGCTGAGGGAACATAGGGCTGTGGGAACATATAGGGCTGTGGGAACATAGGGCTGTGGGAACATAGGGCTGTGGGAACTTGGGGCTATAGGAACATAGGGCTGTAGGAAAATAGGGCTGTGGGAACATAGGGCTGTGAGAGAATATTGGGCTGTGGGAATATAGGGCTGTGGGAACATAGGGCTTTGGGAATTTAGGGATTACCCCTCCAAGAGCACATCCAAAGCGTTTCTGCAAAAACTCTCCAACTTTATATATATATATATATACTGTTTGAAATAAATTACTAAAATGAGTGACTTTGACCTTTGGGATAACTGGGCAAGAAATGTAAAAAGAGAAAGTGGAATTATGTTATGAACTGTCATGTACTGCTGTCTATGTGGGTTCGGTTTCAGTTTATTCCTGTGAGCTATGGATTTATTTTGGATTTATTTTGGGTTTATTCTGTGAGCTGTCAATCACCAGACTCTCTGTTGGTTAGTTGCCATGCGGCATGGCAGGTGCGTGGGCTTGATTGGCACCCGATTGGTGTCAGGTGTGCAGTGTACTCTGTAAGTAGGCTTGGTTTCCTGTGCTCTGATGCTTGTTCATTTCTCTTTTGTTCTCAGTAGTAGAGGAGTCTTCCTGCTGGAGTGTATAGGGTTAGGGAGTTTGTTCAGAGTCCACTGAGGTGTTATAGGTGCCAGGAGTTTGGGCATTTAGCCATTACGTGTAGGAAGGAACAGAGGTGGGCTAGGTGTGGCAGGGAACATGCCTATGGGAAGTGTGGAGAGGGGGTGAAGCTGAAGTGGTGTAGTTGTGGTGGGGAGCATATAGTGTAGCGTTTAGGGGTTGCGAGGTGATGAAAAGGGAGGTAGTGGTTCAGAGAGTGAGAAGGGAAGGGAAGTTATCATATGCAGAGGCGGCTAGGAGGGTAGGACGGGGAAGTCAAGATAAGGTACAGGGGTTAGAGAAGGGCAGTTGGCAGGAAGGGTAGGACAGGAGGATAGAGAGAGGGTGTGGGAGGAGAAGTTTAGTATTGTGGCCTTTGTGGCAGGAGTGGTTAATGCTACGGCGATGGTTAAGGGCAGAACGGAGAGGATAAAGATGATTGTTAGGGTAGCGGTTCAACACTTAGGCATGGAAGGTTTGAAATGGGAGGATGTGGTTAAGGAATTGGAGGAGAAGGGGATTCTGAATATTCAGGAAGTCCAGAGTCAACCCAGTGGAGGCAAAGAAGAAGAAGAAGAAGAAGAAGAAGAAGAAGAAGAAGAAGAAGAAGAAGAAGAAGAAGAAGAAGAAGAAGAAGAGAAGAAGAAGAAGAAGAAGAAGAAGAAGAAGAAGAAGAAGAAGAAGAAGAAGAAGAAGAAGAAGAAGAAGAAGAAGAAGAAGAAGAAGAAGAAGAAGAAGAAGAAGAAGAAGGAAGAAGAAGAAGAAGAAGAAGAAGAAGAAGAAGAAGAAGAAGAAGAAGAAGAAGAAGAAGAAGAAGAAGAAGAAGAAGAAGAAGAAGAAGAAGAAGAAGAAGAAGAAGAAGAAGAAGAAGAAGAAGAAGAAGAAGAAGAAGAAGAAGAAGAAGAAGAAGAAGAAGAAGAAGAAGAAGAGAAGAAGAAGAAGAAGAAGAAGAAGAAGAAGAAGAAGAAGAAGAAAGAAGAAGAAGAAGAAGAAGAAGAAGAAGAAGAAGAAGAAGAAGAAGAAGAAGAAGAAGAAGAAGAAGAAGAAGAAGAAGAAGAAGAAAGAAGAGTCTTCCTGGAGACCTCTGAGAACCTCTGTTGCTTTAGTTTTTTCAACTGCAAGGAATCTGCTACCTTCACAGCTAAAATGCATCAGTAGCCGCCGACACAATTTTACAGCAAAAAAGTCAAACCATGGCTCCTCGACAATGTCAAAAACTAGATGTTAAAATGCATGAAAATGTTGCCTGATACATTGTTGTCTGTGGCTACGTTTGTACTGCATTTAAAATGTTCATGTCTATGTAGTTATTTGTGGTCATGTTTTGTATTGCTTGCTTGACTTTTTTTGTGTAACATCCATGACGTTTATCTGGAATCTTGTATTTAAAAAAAAATTCAAATAAAATCAAGGCAGTGGTGTTTGTTTTGGCCTTTTCCCCATTCCTCTGACCCTTGTGTTTAGTGTCAGTGGTTTTTGTTTTTGATCATTCAGTGCTCCTGTGTTCTTCCCCCACCCTATCGCATCTCTCTGCGACCCTAGTGGCTACCCCTCTTAGGGGAACTTTAAGCATCCCATTTTCTAGGGCGGCCGGGTAGCGCAGCGGACTAAGCGTCTGTCTACCACCGCAGATACACTGATATCGAATCCGGCTGTCAGCGGTGCCTCCGGCTTGGCCGGTCGTCATATTGGCACAATTGGCAGTGTTAGCGGGTGGGAAAGCCGGCGAGGGTGGGTCCTGGTCGTTGTAAACAGCGACTCCTACAGGTCGGTCAGGGCGCCTGCACAGCAAGGGAGGGAACTGGGGGAGGTAGTGTGACCCTCCCACGCGTTACACTTCACCAGTGAGAGTCCTCGCTGTCAGGTGAAAAGAGGATGCTGGCTGTCTCCACATGTATCGGAGGAAGCATGTGATAGACTTCAGGGCTCCCTAGACCGACCAGTGGGGGGCACATGCGCGCAACGACCAGGACGGGGAGGGGGGAATTGGCATAACGACTAAATTGGGATGGGAGGAAAATACAGAAAACAGGAGGAGAAAAAGTGTATCCAACACACCCGCATCCTGACGGTAAATATGTAATAATTCACACTTTTTAAGATGCGATGTTAAGCCTGGGGCTTTGGAGAAAAGGTTTACAATATTAATATCTTTGAAAGAGAGCTATGTCGTCAGCAAACTGGCTTAGAATAAAGGTCCTCCCTAATACTTCAATGCTCTCAATATCTGTGTCCTTTTTTAATTAAAATTGCCATTATCTCAGTTGCAATAATAAATAATAGAGGTGATATTGGGTATCCTTTGTTTGATATGAACGTTTTTGGAGCTAGGTATGAGCAGGGTAATAGTAGAAGTACAAAGCGGGGCTCGCAACTCACTTGATGCTCCAAGGTGTTTTAATTGACAAAATAATAGCAGTAGATACAACGTTTCGACTGATCTTTCTGGTCTTTTCCACGTATAAATACAACACAAAAAATGACATATTTTTATACAGGAAATTAAATAGATTACATATCAGCCCCACCTGGTGATCAGGGGCGGGCCCAATACTTGCATGATTTATACATTTTATACATGATTAAGTTACAATTTCTCTTTTCCATTTGAATTTTTTTGAGAAATATATATATATTACATATATTAAACGCAGTATTAGACATAATTTAAAGATAGGCAGCAGTGTGTAAGGTACTTTCTTTGGACCCGGTCCAGGTCCTAGCCACTGAAAACACAAACAAAAACACCTTGGAGCATCAGTTAGTTGCGAGCCCCGCTTTGTTTCATGTAATACTGTTTTTACAGTTTGGCTCAGTACCAAGAAATGGAGGATGTGCGTTATTTATTTTTTCTAATAGTAGAAGTAGACATTATAGTAGACATAAATATACATAAATATAGGGTCTGTATGCCCTGTATCGGTTCTATTATTACAATAGATATAGACAATAAACACATTTGAATCTAAATATGTACTGTATACACATGCATGTATGTATGTATGTGTGCGAGTGTATATTGGGAAAGTAGGACAGGACTACTCAGAGTGAATGTATCAAATGTTTTACAAGTAATCTAATGTACATGTGTACTCTATACCAGTGGTTCCCAAAGTCGGGGTCGCGACCCAAAGGTGGGCCGCGAGCAGCCACAGGAGGGCCGCGAGATGATTTCCAAAAGGAAAAAAAGAAAAAAATCCAAAAAAGATTTTTTTTTTGTCAGGCCACTGAACTTATAAGCAGGCCAGGACAGTGTTTCTAGTTGTATTCTAAAATTCTATTCTAAAATGTGACTATATGGTTTTATATTAACTTAATAAATAAACAAAAACAAAAAAATCTACTTATTTCAACGAACATTTCAAACTAAATAACAGATTATGCACATAAAACGCTGAAAACAACCGAAGCAACAATAGTATTTTAATGATGCTATTATTATTATCATTATTATTTTGCAACAAGTTAGCCCTCTCATAAATAGCACATATAAATGAATAACTAACTTGAACTAACTTAATAGGATTGAAGTGATATTTGGCGTAAAAAATCGATCGCCTGAAAAAAAAAAAAAAAAAAAAAAAAAGCCTGACGATGTGCATTGGGCCGCGGCTCTCTGACGCCTTATTTTCTGGGTCCCGGCCTGAAAAGTTTTGGAACCCCTGGTCTAATGTACATGTGTGTACTCTATACCAGTGGAGGTCTGTTAGGACTGAGGTGGTGTGGAGCCAGTGGAGGTCTGTTAGGACTGAGGTGATGTGGAGCCAGTGGAGGTCTGTTAGGACTGAGGTGATGTGGAGCCAGTGGAGGTCTGTTATAGGACTGAGGTGGTGTGGAGCCAGTGGAGGTCTGTTATAGGACTGAGGTGATGTGGAGCCAGTGGAGGTCTGTTAGGACTGAGGTGGTGTGGAGCCAGTGGAGGTCTGTTATAGGACTGAGGTGGTGTGGAGCCAGTGGAGGTCTGTTAGGACTGAGGTGGTGTGGAGCCAGTGGAGGTCTGTTATAGGACTGAGGTGGTGTGGAGCCAGTGGAGGTCTGTTATACAGTGGTTCCCAAAGTCGGGCTCGCGACCCAAAGGTGGGCCGCGAGCAGCCACGGGAGGGCCGCGAGATGATTTTTTTTTTTTTTTTTTTTTTGGTCAGGCCACTGAACTTAGAAGCAGGCCAGGACAGTGTTTCTAGTTGTATTCTAAAATTCTATTCTATTGTATTCTAAAATGTGACTATATGGTTTTATATTAACTTAATAAATAAACAAAAACAAAAAAATCTACTTATTTCAACGAACATTTCAAACTAAATAACAGATTATGCACATAAAACGCTGAAAACAACCGAAGCAACAATAGTATTTTAATGAGGCTATTATTATTATCATTATTATTTTGCAACAAGTTAGCCCTCTCATAAATAGCACATATAAATGAATAACTAACTTGAACTAACTTAATAGGATTGAAGTGATATTTGGCATAAAAAATCGGTCGCCTGGCAAAAAAAAAAAAAAAAAAAAAGCCTGACGATGTGCATTGGGCCGCGGCTCTCTGACGCCTTATTTTCTGGGTCCCGGCCTGAAAAGTTTGGGTTTGGGAACCCCTGTGTTATAGGACTGAGGTGGTGTGGAGCCAGTGGAGGTCTGTTATAGGACTGAGGTGGTGTGGAGCCAGTGGAGGTCTGTTATAGGACTGAGGTGGTGTGGAGCCAGTGGAGGTCTGTTATAGGACTGAGGTGGTGTGGAGCCAGTGGAGGTCTGTTAGGACTGAGGTGAGGTGGGTTAAATAGAGCCTTTTGGTGATTTTTATCTAGTTTTAGCTCCACACATTTTTATGTATGCAAAAAAAACGAACGAAAAAAAACGAATGCAAAAAAATGTACGAACTAAAACAAAAACGTAAAAAATTGACAAAAAAAAAGAACGCAAAAAATGTAACGAACTAAAACGAAAACGCAAAAAAAGAACGCAAAAAAATTTACGAACTAAAACAAAAACGCAAAAAAACGAACAAAAAAAAAGAACGCAAAAAAATTTACGAACTAAAACAAAAAAACGCAAAAAAAGAACACAAAAAAGAACGCAAAAAATTTACAAACTAAAACAAAAACGCAAAAAAATTGACAAAAAAAAGAACGCAAAAAATTTAACGAACTAAAACGAAAACGCAAAAAAATTTACGAACTAAAACAAAAACGCAAAAAAACGAACGAAAAAATAAACGAACGCACATTTTTTTTACGAACTAAAACAAAAACGCAAAAAAAGGAACAAAAAAAAAGAGGTGGAGCCAGTGGAGGTCTGTTATAGGACTGAGGTGGTGTGGAGCCAGTGGAGGTCTGTTATAGGACTGAGGTGGTGTGGAGCCAGTGGAGGTCTGTTATAGGACTGAGGTGATGTGGAGCCAGTGGAGGTCTGTTAGGACTGAGGTGGTGTGGAGCCAGTGGAGGTCTGTTATAGGACTGAGGTGAGGTGGAGCCAGTGGAGGTCTGTTATAGGACTGAGGTGGTGTGGAGCCAGTGGAGGTCTGTTATAGGACTGACGTGATGTGGAGCCAGTGGAGGTCTGTTAGGACTGAGGTGGTGTGGAGCCAGTGGAGGTCTGTTATAGGACTGAGGTGATGTGGAGCCAGTGGAGGTCTGTTATAGGACTGAGGTGGTGTGGAGCCAGTGGAGGTCTGTTAGGACTGAGGTGGTGTGGAGCCAGTGGAGGTCTGTTAGGACTGAGGTGGTGTGGAGCCAGTGGAGGTCTGTTAGGACTGAGGTGATGTGGAGCCAGTGGAGGTCTGTTAGGACTGAGGTGGTGTGGAGCCAGTGGAGGTCTGTTAGGACTGAGGTGATGTGGAGCCAGTGGAGGTCTGTTAGGACTGAGGTGGTGTGGAGCCAGTGGAGGTCTGTTATAGGACTGAGGTGGTGTGGAGCCAGTGGAGGTCTGTTAGGACTGAGGTGGTGTGGAGCCAGTGGAGGTCTGTTAGGACTGAGGTGGTGTGGAGCCAGTGGGGGTCTGTTAGGACTGAGGTGGTGTGGAGCCAGTGGAGGTCTGTTAGGACTGAGGTGATGTGGAGCCAGTGGAGGTCTGTTATAGGACTGAGGTGGTGTGGAGCCAGTGGAGGTCTGTTATAGCAGTGGTTCCCAAAGTCGGGGTCGCGACCCAAAGGTGGGCCGCGAGCAGCCACGGGTGGGCCGCGAGATGATTTCCAAAAAATAAAAATAAAATTAAAAAAATACATATTATTATTATTTTTTTTTTTTGTCAGGCCACTGAACTTAGAAGCAGGCCAGGACAGTGTTTCTAGTTGTATTCTAAAATTCTATTCTATTGTATTCTAAAATGTGACTATATGGTTTTATATTAACTTAATAAATAAACAAAAACAAAAAAATCTACTTATTTCAACGAACATTTCAAACTAAATAACAGATTATGCACATAAAACGCTGAAAACAATCGAAGCAACAATAGTATTTTAATGAGGCTATTATTATTATCATTATTATTTTGCAACAAGTTAGCCCTCTCATAAATAGCACATATAAATGAATAACTAACTTGAACTAACTTAATAGGATTGAAGTGATATTTGGCATAAAAAATCGGTCACCTGGCAAAAAAAAAAAAAAAAAAAAAGCCTGACGATGTGCATTGGGCCGCGGCTCTCTGACGCCTTATTTTCTGGGTCCCGGCCTGAAAAGTTTGGGTTTGGGAACCCCTGTGTTATAGGACTGAGGTGGTGTGGAGCCAGTGGAGGTCTGTTATAGGACTGAGGTGGTGTGGAGCCAGTGGAGGTCTGTTATAGGACTGAGGTGGTGTGGAGCCAGTGGAGGTCTGTTATAGGACTGAGGTGGTGTGGAGCCAGTGGAGGTCTGTTAGGACTGAGGTGAGGTGGGTTAAATAGAGCCTTTTGGTGATTTTTATCTAGTTTTAGCTCCACACATTTTTATGTATGCAAAAAAAACGAACGAAAAAAAACGAATGCAAAAAAATGTACGAACTAAAACAAAAACGTAAAAAATTGACAAAAAAAAAGAACGCAAAAAATGTAACGAACTAAAACGAAAACGCAAAAAAAGAACGCAAAAAAATTTACGAACTAAAACAAAAACGCAAAAAAACGAACAAAAAAAAAGAACGCAAAAAAATTTACGAACTAAAACAAAAAAACGCAAAAAAAGAACACAAAAAAGAACGCAAAAAATTTACAAACTAAAACAAAAACGCAAAAAAATTGACAAAAAAAAAGAATGCAAAAAATTTAACGAACTAAAACGAAAACGCAAAAAAATTTACGAACTAAAACAAAAACGCAAAAAAACGAACGAAAAAATAAACGAACGCACATTTTTTTTACGAACTAAAACAAAAACGCAAAAAAAGGAACAAAAAAAAAGAGGTGGAGCCAGTGGAGGTCTGTTATAGGACTGAGGTGGTGTGGAGCCAGTGGAGGTCTGTTATAGGACTGAGGTGGTGTGGAGCCAGTGGAGGTCTGTTATAGGACTGAGGTGATGTGGAGCCAGTGGAGGTCTGTTAGGACTGAGGTGGTGTGGAGCCAGTGGAGGTCTGTTATAGGACTGAGGTGAGGTGGAGCCAGTGGAGGTCTGTTATAGGACTGAGGTGGTGTGGAGCCAGTGGAGGTCTGTTATAGGACTGACGTGATGTGGAGCCAGTGGAGGTCTGTTAGGACTGAGGTGGTGTGGAGCCAGTGGAGGTCTGTTATAGGACTGAGGTGATGTGGAGCCAGTGGAGGTCTGTTATAGGACTGAGGTGGTGTGGAGCCAGTGGAGGTCTGTTAGGACTGAGGTGGTGTGGAGCCAGTGGAGGTCTGTTAGGACTGAGGTGGTGTGGAGCCAGTGGAGGTCTGTTAGGACTGAGGTGATGTGGAGCCAGTGGAGGTCTGTTAGGACTGAGGTGGTGTGGAGCCAGTGGAGGTCTGTTAGGACTGAGGTGATGTGGAGCCAGTGGAGGTCTGTTAGGACTGAGGTGGTGTGGAGCCAGTGGAGGTCTGTTATAGGACTGAGGTGGTGTGGAGCCAGTGGAGGTCTGTTAGGACTGAGGTGGTGTGGAGCCAGTGGAGGTCTGTTAGGACTGAGGTGGTGTGGAGCCAGTGGGGGTCTGTTAGGACTGAGGTGGTGTGGAGCCAGTGGAGGTCTGTTAGGACTGAGGTGATGTGGAGCCAGTGGAGGTCTGTTATAGGACTGAGGTGGTGTGGAGCCAGTGGAGGTCTGTTATAGCAGTGGTTCCCAAAGTCGGGGTCGCGACCCAAAGGTGGGCCGCGAGCAGCCACGGGTGGGCCGCGAGATGATTTCCAAAAAATAAAAATAAAATTAAAAAAATACATATTATTATTATTTTTTTTTTTTGTCAGGCCACTGAACTTAGAAGCAGGCCAGGACAGTGTTTCTAGTTGTATTCTAAAATTCTATTCTATTGTATTCTAAAATGTGACTATATGGTTTTATATTAACTTAATAAATAAACAAAAACAAAAAAATCTACTTATTTCAACGAACATTTCAAACTAAATAACAGATTATGCACATAAAACGCTGAAAACAACCGAAGCAACAATAGTATTTTAATGAGGCTATTATTATTATCATTATTATTTTGCAACAAGTTAGCCCTCTCATAAATAGCACATATAAATGAATAACTAACTTGAACTAACTTAATAGGATTGAAGTGATATTTGGCTTAAAAAATCGGTCGCCTGGCAAAAAAAATAAAAATAAAAAAAAAAGCCTGACGATGTGCATTGGGCCGCGGCTCTCTGACGCCTTATTTTCTGGGTCCCGGCCTGAAAAGTTTGGGAACCCCTTATAGGACTGAGGTGGTGTGGAGCCAGTGGAGGTCTGTTAGGACTGAGGTGGTGTGGAGCCAGTGGAGGTCTGTTATAGGACTGAGGTGATGTGGAGCCAGTGGAGGTCTGTTAGTACTGAGGTGGTGTGGAGCCAGTGGAGGTCTGTTATAGGACTGAGGTGATGTGGAGCCAGTGGAGGTCTGTTAGGACTGAGGTGGTGTGGAGCCAGTGGAGGTCTGTTATAGGACTGAGGTGATGTGGAGCCAGTGGAGGTCTGTTAGGACTGAGGTGGTGTGGAGCCAGTGGAGGTCTGTTAGGACTGAGGTGGTGTGGAGCCAGTGGAGGTCTGTTATAGGACTGAGGTGGTGTGGAGCCAGTGGAGGTCTGTTATTGGACTGAGGTGAGGTGGGTTAAATAGAGCCTTTTGGTGATTTTTATCTAGTTTTAGCTCCACACATTTTTATGTATGCAAAAAAACGAACGAAAAAAACGAATGCAAAAAAATGTACGAACTAAAACAAAAACGAAAAAAAAATAACAAAAAAAAAGAACGCAAAAAATGTACAAACTAAAACAAAAACGCAATAAATTGAACAAAAAAAAAGAACGCAAAAAATGTAACGAACTAAAACGAAAACACAAAAAAAGAACGCAAAAAAATTTACGAACAAAAACAAAAAAGCAAAAAAACAAACGAAAAAAAAAGAATGCAAAAAAAATGTACGAACTAAAACAAAAACGCAAAAAACGGAACAAAAAAAAAGAACGCAAAAAATGTACAAAAAAAAAGAACGCAAAATATGTAACGAACTAAAACGAAAATGCAAAAAAATTTACGAACTAAAACAAAAACGCAAAAAACGGAACAAAAAAAAAGAACGCAAAAAATGTACAAACTAAAACAAAAACGCAAAAAAATTAACAAAAAAAAAGAACGCAAAAAATGTAACGAACTAAAACGAAAACGCAAAAAAATGTACGAACTAAAACAAAAACGCAAAAAAAGGAAAAAAAAAAAAAAGAGGTGGAGCCAGTGGAGGTCTGTTATAGGACTGAGGTGGTGTGGAGCCAGTGGAGGTCTGTTAGGACTGAGGTGGTGTGGAGCCAGTGGAGGTCTGTTATAGGACTGAGGTGGTGTGGAGCCAGTGGAGGTCTGTTATAGGACTGAGGTGGTGTGGAGCCAGTGGAGGTCTGTTATAGGACTGAGGTGATGTGGAGCCAGTGGAGGTCTGTTATAGGACTGAGGTGGTGTGGAGCCAGTGGAGGTCTGTTAGGACTGAGGTGATGTGGAGCCAGTGGAGGTCTGTTATAGGACTGAGGTGGTGTGGAGCCAGTGGAGGTCTGTTAGGACTGAGGTGATGTGGAGCCAGTGGAGGTCTGTTAGGACTGAGGTGGTGTGGAGCCAGTGGAGGTCTGTTATAGGACTGAGGTGATGTGGAGCCAGTGGAGGTCTGTTAGGACTGAGGTGATGTGGAGCCAGTGGAGGTCTGTTATAGGACTGAGGTGGTGTGGAGCCAGTGGAGGTCTGTTATAGGACTGAGGTGGTGTGGAGCCAGTGGAGGTCTGTTATAGGACTGAGGTGGTGTGGAGCCAGTGGAGGTCTGTTAGGACTGAGGTGGTGTGGAGCCAGTGGAGGTCTGTTATAGGACTGAGGTGGTGTGGAGCCAGTGGAGGTCTGTTAGGACTGAGGTGGTGTGGAGCCAGTGGAGGTCTGTTATAGGACTGAGGTGGTGTGGAGCCAGTGGAGGTCTGTTATAGGACTGAGGTGATGTGGAGCCAGTGGAGGTCTGTTATAGGACTGAGGTGGTGTGGAGCCAGTGGAGGTCTGTTAGGACTGAGGTGGTGTGGAGCCAGTGGAGGTCTGTTAGGACTGAGGTGATGTGGAGCCAGTGGAGGTCTGTTATAGGACTGAGGTGGTGTGGAGCCAGTGGAGGTCTGTTATAGGACTGAGGTGATGTGGAGCCAGTGGAGGTCTGTTAGGACTGAGGTGATGTGGAGCCAGTGGAGGTCTGTTAGGACTGAGGGTGGCCTTGATTCGGCTGATGGTGGGCTTGATTCGGCTGAGGGTGGGCTTGATTCAGCTGAGGGTGGGCTTGATTCAGCTGAGGGTGGGCTTGATTCAGCTGATGGTGGGCTTGATTCAGCTGATGGTGGGCTTGATTCGGCTGAGGGTGGGCTTGATTCGGCTGAGGGTGGGCTTGATTCAGCTGAGGGTGGGCTTGATTCGGCTGAGGGTGGACTTGATTCGGTTGAGGGTGGCCTTGATTCTGTCTGTTCTCCACTTTCGTCCATGACAACTATAGTTTAGTTGTTGTGTCAGATAGAAGGAGATAGGCGCTCCTTCTATTCACAGAGATGCATTTACTCATTTTCGCTACAATATTATTAATATGAGTCTTTCCTCAATCGTGACACCCGACAATTTGGCTTCTTTAACCCGCTGAACGGCAGCACTGTGTGTGTACTCTCTACATGTGTATCTCCTCTTATTCTACCCTGTTTGAATCAATAGTATAATTACAACACTTTGGAGAGAGAGGGAAAGGGAGAGAGAGGGAGAGAGAGAGGGGGAGAGAGAGGAGGGAGAGAGAGAGGAGAGGGAGAGGGGGAGAGAGGGAGAGAGAGGGGCAGAGAGAGAGAGAGGGGGAGAGAGCGGAGGGAGAAAGAGAGATGGGGGAGAGAAGGAGAGAGAGAGGGGGAGAGAGAGGGGGAGAGATACAGGGGGATAGAGGGATAGAGAGGGAGAGAGAGAGAGAGATGGGGAGAGATAGGAGGGAGATAGAGAGATGGGGGAGAGAGAGAGAGGGAGAGAGAGGGGGAGATAGGAGAGAGAGAGAGGGGGAGAGGGAGAGAGAGAGAGGGGGAGAGAGAGGGGATAGAGAGATGGGGGAGTGAGGGAGAGAGAGAGAGAGAGAGAGAGAGAGAGAGAGAGAGAGAGAGAGAGGAGAGAGAGAGAGAGAGAGAGAGAGAGAGAGAGAGAGAGAGAGAGAGAGAGAGAGAGAGAGAGGGGGAGAGAGAGAGAGAGGGAGGAGAGAGAGGGAGGAGAGAGGAAGAGAGAGGGGGAGAGAGGGAGAGAGAGAGAGGGGGAGAGGGAGAGAAAGAGGGGGAGAGAGAGGGGGAAAGAGAGAGAGGGGGAGAGAGATAAGGGGAGAGAGGGATAGAGAGGGAGAGAGAGGAGGAGAGAGAGAGAGGAGGGGAGAGAGGGAGAGAGAGGGGGGGAAAGAGGGAGGGGGAGAGAGAGGGAGAGAGAGGGGGAGAGAGGGAGAGAGAGAGGGGGAGAGAGGGATAGAGAGAGAGAGAGAGAGAGAGAGAGAGAGAGAGAGAGAGAGAGAGAGAGAGAGAGAGAGAGAGAGAGAGAGAGACTCGTCCTTCCTCAGACCTAAGAACGATGGCGAACGCGAACACACAAAGAGCCGCCTCTTATCGCGAATAATCTCGCGCGGCCGCCGCCGCGCCGCGGGTGTCTAACTAACAAGAGGAGGAACAAGCCCTCGCTGAATTGATTGGCAATTAAGATAAATTCCTTTAATTACCGCCGGCTCTCGAGAGATCCTCTTTAGACGCAGGCGGTGGCAGAAGGAGACTGCGGCAGATCTTCCCTCGAGTCGCCGCCGGAGGAGAAGAAGAAGAAGGAGAAGAAGAAGTGGCGGGGGTCCCTGGCGGCCTGCGGCACAGCTGGTGGAGGCGCGCGGCACTACGTCTCCCCGGGAAACCGCCATTCATCACCATAAGGCGGCGGCTCGGACGGGCGGAGAGAGGCAGAGAGAGAGCTGATGGAATTTAGTCCGAGGAGCTCTCTCTCTCTCTCGACACTTCCTGTACCTGTAGATGCGTGCAAGCGCACACACACACACACACACACACACACTCACACACACACGCACACACACACACACGCGCGCACACACACACGTGCACAAAGGCGTAGGTTCGGTTTCTAGTTGGTGGTTTAGGGGTCCTCCCCCAGGAAATCTGGAGCGTCAAACACTTCCTGCATTCTGTTGTGCTTTTCTGCACCCAATTTGTGCCTTTTCTGCATCGATTTTATGGTGGAAATGTCTTTATATATATATATATATAAATGTTTTGACTGTCTTTATTTATTTAGCTCTTTTGGAGGAAGGGGGGTTGTCTCTTTCATATAGAGCTATATAATATTTCACTCTTCTCAATTTTGAGGGGGATATGTCCCCTGCCACCCACCATCAAATCTAGGCCTATGCAAGCAAGCAAGCAAGCAAGCACCCACACACACACACACACACACACACACACACACACACACACACACACACACACACACACACACACACACACACACACACACACACACACACACACACACACACACACACACACACACACACACACACACACACACACACACACACACACAAGCTGCTGGGTTTTATGAAGCCATTAAAGAAAGCAAGTGTCACTGGAGAATAAAAAGTTTCATTTTTTTGTGCAAATCAGTTTTGCTGAGATGCTGAAGGCCACTAAGTAGAGGAGAGGGAAATAATTGAGATGTAAACTAAGGGAAGACAGCAGAGGTTCAGGAAGCAGGCGTTCTCTCTCTCTCTCTCTCCGGCATTCCTGTACTAATTAACCTGCTCTTGTACCTGCCGGTTGTTTGTGTTCGCAATAATAGATATTCAATCCGAGAGCCCGTTTGTCCTTGTGTGGGCGAAGACAGTGCAGGAGAAGACTCTATTATCATACTATTATAAATTGTAATTTATTTGGACAAATAATAATACCTGTTGTATCTTCCATTCACGGCGTATGCTCTCCGTCTGCACACTCCGACAATACAGATCCAGGGTCCACGAGGACGTCAGAGAGCGACATCTCTATAACTAACAAAAGTTTGGTTTAGAGCAGCGGTTCTCAAACTACGGGTCGCGTGACCCAAAGTGGGGCCGTGGGTAGGTGACAGTGGGGTCGTGCATTGGCAAGTAAAACAATTTAATATATATATATATATATATATATATATATATATATATATATATATATATATATATATATATATATATATATATATATTTTTTTTTTTTTTTTTAATGTTCTGGCAACATATTTTGCCTAAAAATGCCTTGTTTTATAAATGTGTATTGATAACATAGTGCTGTAATAAAATGTTCTAATAAATATGCATGATCAAGTTGAACAACGTGTGCTTTTATTTTGATATTCCTTAATTCCACGTCGAAATTACGTCATACATTAAGTGTGGGGTCGCCAAAAAAAGTCCTAAATAAAACAGGGTCATGGTATAAAAAAGTTTGAGAACCCCTGGTTTAGAGAGTCTCGGTGCTCTTCTGAACCCATGAAGCAGTTCACATTAATTTTTTCGAAATAGCAGATGTCTGGCTCCTGATTTAGCCTCCTATCGGCTGCGAGGTGTCGGGCCAGAACATCTCGTATGAGCGTTGTGTCTGAGCAACGCGGAGCAGCAGACAACGTGTGAACACAGGACAGAACCCACTGACACTGAGGGTATGTGGGCAACAGATAATGACGTCATCCCCCCCGGAGATACTGCCCACAGAGTTATACAACGCATGCCACGGACCTGATAATGTCAACCGATGATTGGAAGGTAATTGCTTTCAAATGAAAAAAAGTAATGCGCTTCGAATATATCTCGTTGCTGCAGCGGTACGTACTATATAGAGTAAGGACATGCGGGTGTGGAGAGTGAAAGAAAACTGGACTTTGAAGAAGTTTCAAGTTTCAAGTTTCTTTATTAGTTGTCATACAAACACACAGAATACTTTTATATGAAATGCTTTTTTCTGTTATGCTCCTGAGAGTGTGCTGGATACAAATAGATAAAGTATAAAATTGTAGATTCTATACATATAGATAAAATAAAAAGTGTAAACTAAAATGTTCAGTCAATATACATATATACAATTCAGAGTAGAACAAATTTGTAACTGAGTTACAATACAATACAGTATACAGTGCAATGCAGAACTGGGATGAGGTACAACTTAGGGTAAGGTGCAATGAGGTATGAATTGTAGTGCAAATCTCTTTACCAATTAATATAAAGTGTGTTAAAGTGTCTAAAGTGAGTAAAGTGGGTGGTACAGTGAGTTGTTTATTTAAAGTGAGTGTGTACGTGTGGATGTGTGTGCTGTGAGTGTATTTGATGGTTTGTTACATAGTGTCATTGTCGTTGAGCATCCTGATGGCCTGGGGATAGAAGCTCCTTCTGAGTCTCTCTGTATTGGCCATGAGACTCCGGTATCACACATTGCTACGTTGTCATGCAGTGTACACACACACACATGCGAGATGGGCGACACATAGGACACACACACACATGCATTTTTTGGGTCGCCGTTGAATTGTCTTCTCTGCGTTTGACCCATCCGGTCGTGCTCCCCCCCCCCCCATGGGCAGCCGGGACCATGGGCTGTGCCCCGGGGACCGATCCAAGTGTTCCTGTCCGTTTTCGTCAAGGACGAGACCACGGCGTTAGCGATCTGTTCTGCGTGTTTTTCCATTGGGTTTATCTCTTTTTCTGGAAGGGGAACCCTTGTGAGCACGGGGAGAACATGCAAACTCCACACAGAAAGGCCCGGGAGATACCCCACCTGGATACCTGGCAACCTGGTCTTCAAGCAGGAATTGAACCCAGGACCTTCTGGCTGTGAGGCGACAGTGTTAACCACTACACCACGTGGCACCTCAGAGCCATGGCACTGTATACCAGAGATGTTTAGACGCAAACAATACAATTACTTTGTGCCATTATGAAGTAAATGGTAAATGGTGCAGTTCAATACCAGCTTTTATCCAAAGCGCTTAATATTTTATGTTCCACACATTCACTCTCACATTCACACACCGACGGCGGAGGCGACCTTGCAAGGTGCCAACCTGCTCATCGGGAACAGTTCGGGGGTTAAGTGTCTCGCTCAGGGACACTTCGAGGTGTGTGAATCGAACCGGGAACCTTCCGATTGCCAGACAACTGCTCTACCTCCTGAGCCACTGTCGCCCTCGCCCCCCCCCCCCCCCCCCCACCACGTGAAGTGGCATATCGCACAGTAAAACTGATTTAACTTGGTAGCAGTAGTTGGAAACGCCGTCTTGTAAAAGTAGAAATCTCAATGTTGTGCAACGGGGGAGACTGAAGATACATAATTACACAGTTTGTTGGTTTGATCCCGACTTTCTCAGTAAAATTGTGTTTTTCTGGTAATGTAATCAGGGCAGGGCAGTAGATGAGATATGGCAAACATTTGCGAAGCAAGAAAATGGGGGGAAACCTTTTTGCTTCATCGGTTGCAGTGATAACCTTTCCTTCCTCTGTTCTGCTTGAATGCCAATGAGAATGTGAACAGAGTGTGGGCTTGTGCTACAACCTAGTTTTTATTATTATTTTTTTTTATCCACTTTTTCTCCTTATTTTCTATTTTTCTCCCATGCCAATTTCCGTATTTCCAATTCTTCCCTCCCCTGTCTTGAACATTGCTAGACTATGCCTCCCACTGGTCGGCTGTAGTGAGGATAGAAGCCTTGCATCACGTGTCCCCTCCGGTACACGAGGAGGCAGCCTGTCGCATCTTTTCACCGCAGCAGCTCGATCTCTCAGTGGCGAGGAGTAACGCGTGGGAGGCTCACGCTGCCCCCGTTACTTCTTGATTCTGCTGTACAGGCGCACCAACCGACCTGTAGGAGTCGCTGTCCACAACGTCCAATCCCCACCCACTGGCTTTCCCACCCTCTAACACTGCCAATTGTATTAGTATGAACAACCAGCCAAGCCGGAAGCAACACTGAGAGCTGGGCTCGAACCCAGCATATCCTGCGTTAGTGGCAAGCGCCTTGCCCACTGCGCCACTTAGCCGCCCTCCTAGGTTTTATTTTTAACGAATAAGAACAAGAGTTCTTACTACATTTATATTTAGTCCGTTAGCTGACACTTTTATCCAATGCCATTTACAACTTGTGAACAAGTCAGCAGGAGGGGTACATCTCTGGCAGCGGCGCTGTTCATCAGTGGCATTGTTCGTCAAACAGTGTCAAACTTGAGTGTTATACACTCTTACGATTACTTACACATAAATAGTAGCATAGTATTAGGGTACATAATAGTAACAAGGTTAAAGGGTTAGTTAGCACTCTTAGTTAGTACTCTTAGTTAGTACTCTTGCATCATATACCGTATATATACATTTATTTATTTATATTTACCGCATATATATATACCTATATCTCAATATACCTGCATAATAATCCTTCTACATTATATACCTTGAGTGTTACACTTTGAGTGCATAGTAGTATAGACCTACTAGCATGATATAGTAGTATAAGAATAGTAGCATAGTATTAGGGTACATAATAGTATGTTTATGTTTATTTAGGATCCCCATTAGCTTTTGCACTTGACAAAAGCTATTCTTCCTGGTGTTACAACAATATTCAATACATTACATCATTAATCAACATCAATTACATCATCAATTACATCATTATCAACATCATTAACAATCTCATCCTCATTTAGGATGATATTGTACAAGATATGTATTAGTATAAAGTATTAAAATTAAAATCAAATAAATAGTGCTTCCTGAGCAGCACTCACTGCCATCAACATAAATACAATTAACAGTCAATTGGTTTTCACCGCTATGCCATTAGGGTTCAGTGCATGCTCGTTACTAGATGGTATTTAAATTGTTTCTTGAAAGTGGTTTTGGATTCTATTTCAGCGAAGTAGCTTGGCAATAAGTTCCATTCCATGATAGCTCTGTAAGTCACAGAAGATTTTAGTAGATTTGTTCTGGGTTTAGGTGCCAGTAGATGGCCTGACGTAGCTTGTCTGGTACCTAATAGTAAAAAGGTTAGAGGGTCAGTTAGTATTCTTAGTTAGTACTCTTCAATGCATCATATATGCATTGAATGCATATGGTATTTGGTGAATTATATGAATATGTACTGTTGGACTGTGGTAATTCCATGTACGAATAAATAAATGATGATGATATATCGTATATACATTTATATATTTATATTTACCGCATATATATATACACATATCCAGGGCCGCCGCTAGGGGCGTGCATGCAGTGCAACTGCACGGGGCCTCGCGAGAAGAAAAGAAATGTATTGATTTACTTAAAAAAAAATATATATATATATAATGTTATTTAACAATCACTTTCCATCACAGTCCGAAAATCTAGTTTTGCTTACATGCTTATATATTTCACATTAGACACGTTTGTAAAATAGTGCAGACACGTGAATGTGTCTGTCTTGTTCCCGGCTCTGCGGCTCTGCAGATATACTGTATGCACTTCTGCGGCTCTGCAGATATACTGTATGCACTTTTGCGCGCTTCCCGGGTGATTTGATTGGTTCGTTCGTAATACCGTTGCAAGTGTGATTGCATGCGTCACACTTTGACGTTAACGTCTATAGCTAGCGCCAGTTTCTACTTCTAGTCTAGCACTCTCTCTATACTTACTAGTAGTTAGTAGCAGCAGTTATTACAAGCATCGATTAAGTTAGGTGACATTTAGGTGAAATACAATACGTTTGGAAATTAATTGTGCGTTATATTGTTTTAAAGCAAATTATGGACCGCTTTACGTTTGTTATCGGGGAAAAAAGCGAGTGAGAGCAGTGGATGATGATGGTGGAGATCCACACATTCCTAATTCCAGCAATGGAAATGCTAACGTGGACATTGTGATGCCAAACATGGAAGATAACGAGGACAAGGAGGACGATGGAGAAGAAGAGGAAGAACAACAAGGGGTAGTGGCGAGGCCCGCGGAGGGTTCATCTTCGGCAGAAGACTCGGATAACGACAACGAGAGTGGAGGAGGGGGGCGAGAAGAGGTACCGTTAGCTACCATAGCTGCCGTCATTGGCGGCAAAAAGCCTGGTGGTCCTGTGGATTTAAGCCAAGACCCAGCTGAGGGGCCGAGGTGCCCTAAATTAATGTCTGAGGGGGTTTAACAACTCTTGGTTCGAAACAATATCCATGGCTGGAATGCAATCTGTGCCAGTGACCAGTGTGCTTCGGTGGGCATTGAAATGCAGCGACCACAGCCGAGGAGAAAAGCACAGCCTCGCCACCTGCAGGCTGCAGGGGTTGGTGGTGAACAGCCAAACAGGGTCAAGAAGAGAGCGATTGGAAACGTCAGACGACTATCGTAACCACTGTTTTTTACCCAGTAATCGACCGACTGGTTAGTGAATTGAACAGACGTTTTTTCAGCTGAAAGCTGTCACATTCTGAGAGGAGCAACAGCTCTCAACCCCATGCACAAAACATTCATTGACAAAGATAGCCGTTTGCCAATGGCTAAACACTGGGGTAATGGAGGAAAACATCTCTGCAGAACTTTACCAGGCAAAGCGACTTATTGAAAGAAAAAAACTAAGTGGAGCTGTCATCAACACCACCCATGACGTGCTAGTGCTATTAAGGCCATACAATGATGCGTTCGTTGATTCGTATAAACTTGTGTGCATCTCGATGACATTGCCCGTCACATCAGCTGCGTGTGAGAGGAGCTTTTCTTGCTTATGCCGGTTAAAGACCCATCTGAGGAATAGAAGCGGAGACGCTCGAACCAGTAACCTGGGTCTGCTGGCGATCAGTTCCAGGCGGATCGTATATCTTCGTACATCTTTTTTTTATCAATTAATAAAAAAAACATTTTTTAACCTTTAGGGGGCCTCGTGTTTAAATCTTGCACAGGGCCTCGCATTTCTCCCAGACGGCACTGCACATATCCATATTTGTCTGAATATACGGTACTACCTGCATATAATCCTTCTACAGTAATATACCTTGAGTACATAGTCGTTTAGACATATTAGCATGATAGGTAGTAGTATTAGTATAGTAGTAAGGTACACAATTGTAAAAAGACAGTAAGAAGGTTTTTATTTCAGATATAATTTGAAGAGGTGTAATTGGTATACAAATAAAAACCTTAAAACCACCCAGGTCTACGTCACGGCTAAGGCAGTCTGAGACGGGTCGATAGGACCCTGATGTGTTAGAGCCCACCCGCCAGGCTACAACACGCTCTGCTCAGCCTACTGTACCAACATCATTCTAACACTTACATTCAGCCCGGGCATGAGTGTCACGGGGGTCTGTGAGTAATATCCATATGTTGTGAAGTGACTGTGGCAGTAAGCGGTACTGCGGGTTAAACTCCCTTCCCCTTAAAAGACACAATGTAGACACGTTCTGTCCTAACCCTTTCACTGCCGCACTACCAAACCTGTTAACCCTTTCACTGCGGCAATACACAGCAGGTTAACCCTGTCACTGCCACACTACAGAAGGTTAACCCTTTACTATCACACTACCGACGGTAACCGTCTGTAGTGTGATAGTAAATGGTTAACCTTCTGTAGTGTGGCAGTGACAGGGTTAATAAGCCGAAAGCTATAGGGTTTACGTATGTAAACGCACATCCTCACCAGAATCAACTGGAAGAGTTGGACGACCCAGACATCATTCCGTCAGTCATCCAATCACACTCAGGCTTGATGGTTTCAACTTGAACCTTTCAAAGTGAATCCGTCCAGGGAGGCTCTTTGGTCAACCTAATGTTTTCATGCTTTCATCCACCGGTTTCCCCGCAGAGCATCGTGTCATGAAAACCCTGGGACTAGCATGCAGGTATCAGCCAGGTATTCAAATTTGTATTATTATTTTTTTATAGTTTTTTATTTGATTGATTTATTATTATTTTATTTGTTTATGTGTCTATTCATTCTGTTTAAAGTTTAAACCAATGGGGTTTTTCTTCACAGTTGCAGATAAAGATTAGCCTACACTAATATTATAGTATTATACTATTATATGACTCGTCATACAAATTTAAATAAAACATTTATCATAAATGATGTAGCCTGTCTGCATCCGCTTGGTGCTCGGCGCTCCATCAAGACGTCACCATCACTTTTGTGAAAAAGACTAATTTAATCAGATAATAATAATAATAATAATAATAATAATAATAATAATAATAATAATAATAATAATAATAATAATAATAATAATAATAATAATAATAATAATAATAATAATAATAATAATAATAATAATAATACATTTACATTTACATTTACATTTTACATTTAGTCATTTAGCTGACGCTTTTATCCAAAGCGACTTACAAGTTCTGTACGACAAGTCATCAGGAAGGGCACAACTCTATCAGCTGAGTAACAATGTTCATCAAAGTGTTGAGTGCTACAGTGTAGGTTAGTTTATTAGGACAAGTGCATGACAGTATGGTTAGTTATAATAATAATAATACATTTTATTTGGTAACGCCTTTCACGACACCCAAGGTCACCTTACAGATCATAGAAAAAAAACACAGCAAGGCAGTTAAAAGTCAAGGTTAAAAATAAAACAAACAACAGGAAGTACAAAAACAGTGAAGTTAAAATAACAAACAAACAAACAGCAGGGGGTATAGGACAGTGACAGAGGTTATAGTGAATAAGCTAGTTTAAACAGATTGATTGATTGAAAACTTTATTTAACAGATTGCAGAATGGGTACAGTACAGTACAGCTCAATACATACAATTGTTAAGGGGATGCAGACCAAAGAAAGACTTTCGTCTTGTTTACATCAGGGTCCCCCATTTTCAATTCATCGTAACATATATGACATACATGACATACAGATAGACAGTACTGCTACATCTATACATTTATGACATACCAGATTTGCAACTACAGTACTGTTTGTGATACAAAACGAGTCCAGAAAAAAAGAGTATATACATTTGACGTAGAAACTGTACATTGGATTGGGTAGGTGGGGGGGTTGGGGGGGACTGTACATTGGAGGTGGTTGGGGGGGGGGGGTTGGGTAGGAGTGGGGGGGGGGGGGGGTTGGGTAGGGGACACTGTACAACTGTACAAACAAAACTGTACATTGGAATATTGACAAGACCATACTTGGTAATTTACTGTGCATTGGAGGGGGTTGTGTTAGGACATTTACAGGGGCCAGTTTCGAATTGCAGTCTCCCGTAGGAGATGGGTTTTCAGTTGTGATTTGAATGATGATAGTGAGTCCGACTGTCGGATATGTATTTATATCCTTTATTCAAATTGAGGATTTTGTTTGAGGATTTCTTTAATTATTATTATTATATATATATATATTTTTTTTATGATTATGTCATAAAATAATGATGACATACGTTCAAAGCTTTATTCGAAAACTTCAATAGAAGCTTCAAATGTAAAAAAAAAAATTATAATAATTACATTTGGTACAGCTGCCGTCTTACAACCATACGGGTATCAGCCAGGTGTGTGTAGTAGGCTGCCCTCTTAGAACCACACAGAGATAACAAGAGACGGAAACACACCGTTCTACACAGAATCACGTTCCATTCAGGCCTAACGCCTACAGACAGGAGGCTGTCTGCGAGCTCTTAGAGACAAAGGGTTGTCACTCGTCACATAATAATTAACAACATGTTGTTTCCTTTACGAGTCAACATCCAACACCATTTGTTCTGTATTACTTGAGTGAGAATGACAGTATTAAGCTGCGTACAGACACAGATGTCTTGATAACATGAAAAGAAAAAAAAGCAAGAAGAGAGCAGCCTCTCTCTCTCTCTCTCTCTCTCTCTCTCTCTCTCTCTCTCTCTCTCTCTCTCTCCTCTCTCTCTCTCTCTCTGCCGAGCTCGCCCCTCTCTCTCCCTGTCTCTGAAACACTGTGTTGTACCTTATTAGAATAGATTAGATTAGATTTTATTAAAATGTATTGTCATTATGCATTATGCCAAGGACAGTACAACGGAAATATGTTTGGCATCCAGCCAGACTGCAAATGTAACCCTAAAGTGCAATAGTATAATATACAATGTACAGGTGATTAATCTGGGTATAAGATATATAAATTAGTGCTACTGAGTAATAGTGCTAATCAGATGTATGTACAGAGTTGTAGTATTATTATGTACAGTGGTACAGGTGTAAGGACGCTATAGGTAGTATGTCATACTGGCCAGCAGTGTAACTAGTAAGTAGGTAAGGGTTATATATAGATATAGTATCTACAGATGTGTAAAAATTATTATATACAGGTATGTACAGACAGATGTGTATATATATATATATTCTGCATTATTGTACATGCTATCATACAGAGTTAAATTGGTATAAGTAGGTACATAGAAGGATTATATGCAGGTATATTCAGACAGATATGGATATATACTGTATACAGTATATGCTGTAAATATAAATGTATATATATGGTATATACAGCACTATTGTACATGCTATCATACAGAGTTATATGGGTAGACTAGTATCAGGTAGGTATAGTTATGATTATTATGTTGACTTATGCAGGAATCATAACCGGTTTAACCATGAGAGCTTACTTACTTTACTGTGTTACTTGAGAGCTCTGCTGTGTGTGTGCGTGGGGCTGGCCCTGACCCATTGGCTGCCCTAGGCAGGATTGTATCTGTTGCCCCCTGGCATCACAGTTGATTCTGTTCCACACGGTAAAGGGACAGAAGAAGACGAAGAAGTTGTTTGTTTGGAGAATTTCTCACTCGCCGTCCAAATGAATGAGCCATTGGAAAACACTCATTTTCCATGGGACTGTTGTAAATGTTGGACCTGTACTATAGATAAGACGTCAGTATTTCGAAATAACTAGTAGTATTAGTATAAAAAAAAAATAATAATAATTCAAAAAGTTGAATTTAAAAAAGAATGTTGCCCCCTCTGGGTGGTGGCGCCCTTAGCATTTGCCTATACTGCCTATGCCTAGAACAGGCCCTGCATCTCTTGTTGGCATTTAAAGATGGTCTCTTGCTTCAAGTCCAACGGAATATCCAGTTCAGTTCAGTTCAGTTCAGAGTTTTTATTTGCCACATGGAATCAATACAGTCAGAGTTTCTTCATTACACAATCATAAATATCATTCCATGGACAAAAGGAGCAGGAAGAAGAATAAATCTTATAGTTACCTGCCCCTTATTCCTAAACTAAACAAGTATTTACTTAATGGTCGGCGTACAACCTAATTTACACAAAATAATCATTTATACCATTATACAAGAAACACACAATCCACAGTTAAACAAGAAAAAAATTCAATAATAATAATAATAAAGAATAAAGAATAAAGAATACAAAATAAAAATAAAAGAAGAAAATATCTCACTATTCAGATCACATTTGATTTTCATACTGACTAAATATCTTTTTTGATTTTTTTTTTGAATTGATAAACACTATTACATCCCTTAAGCTCGCTATGGAGAGAATTCCACAAATTTACACCAATAACTGAAGGACACATCTGTTTAAGTGTGGTACGTGCAAACTGATGTTTAAATTTTTATTTTCTCCTACTAAACTCACTTTCTAAATGAAAAATATTTTGTAGTTTTTCTGGCAGTGTATTATTTCTTGCCCTAAACATAATTAACATTGTTTGAAACTTAACCATGTCTTCAAGTTTAATTATTATAGATTTAATAAATAATGTGTTTGTGTGTTCTCGATCATTCACTTTATGTGTGATTCGTACAGCCCTCTTCTGTAGTATATATAATGGTTTTATATTGGTCCTATAAGTATTCCCCCATACTTCAACACAATAACTGAGATAAGGTGAGATGAGTGAACAGTAGAGTGTTCTCATTGCCTCATACTCTAACACATCCTTTACTTTATTCATAACAGAAATACTCTTGGACATCTTTTTTTTAACGTGTGCTATGTGAGATTTCCATGTTAATTTATCATCCATAATCACACCAAGAAAACGAAATTCATTAACTCTCTCTATATCAACTCCATGTTCATTACTATATTTGAATCTAGTTTCCGATTGCCAAAAATCATTAATTTAGTTTTTTTCAGATTCAGTGATAGCTTATTTACATTTACCATTTCTTTAGCTTTGTCATTTCATACACAATATATTCAGCTAGTTCCTTTAAATTATTTCCAGAGCAAAAAAATTGGTATCATCAGAAAACAAGACAAACTGTAATAGTTTTGAAACATCACAAATATCATTAATATATAAAAGAAAGAGTTTAGGTCCCACAACCGAACCTTGCGGTACCCCACATAAAATTTTCATGAGCTCAGATTTGACATCTGCCAACTGCACATATTGTTGCCTATTGTGGAGATAACTACTCAACCATTCAAGAACCATTCCTCTCACACCATATGAACGTAATTTAGAAATTAAAATATTATGATCTAAGGTATCAAATGCCTTTTTTAAATCAATAAACACCCCTATTGTTAATTTCCTTTTATCTGTTGCTGTTGTTATTTCTTCAATAATATTCATTAAGGCAGTCGCTGTTGATCTGTTTTGCCTAAAGCCATACTGGCTTTCGCTCAGCAGTTTGTTCTTTTCCACAAAACCATCTAACTTATGCGAAAACAGTTTTTCAAGCACTTTCGAGAACTGTGAGAGCAAGGACACTGGTCTATAGTTAGTGAAGCTGTGCTTATCTCCCACTTTGTAAAGTGGGATCACTTTTGCTATCTTCAATGTCTGGAAAAATACCTGTCTGAAAAGAAAGATTACATGGCTTGACAATGTGACAGATACATAAGCATATGAGTTGAATTGTAAAGTGTGTCACAAGGTTTTCTATGTCTCTCATGGAGGAGTGTGTGAGGTGGAAAATCACCCCTCTGGAGAACGTGATATAGCACTAGACCTGTCTTTCAAATGTGTTCGATGTCTGGGAGGTGTTTTATGTCAGCTGTGCTCTTTTTCTGTGCTATTATTTCTACATTATTGCTCAGACGTACACTGGCAGAGGAAAATTGTTGGCTAGATTCAAATGCTTGTACTCATTTTTACTTCAGAAATAAGAGAGAATAATATATACAATATTTTGTGTTGTATAATGCATGACTTCTTACATGTCAGATAAACATCTTATTCACTGAGATTTGGTGTTGTTTCCTCAATCTTGAATGAATCTACTTAAAACGAATTAGCCATCATTTGATTTGTAATGTTGAATATTTTGGAACATGCTAACACACTGAGGTCTAATAACTACAAACCCTGATCTAAACTGCTAAACAGCTGAAAACTATAGCAACCCTGCTAATGTTGGCATATTTACAATTTTTCATTTTTATTAATTTATAAATGTGTAACTGTTTATTGATATGCACTGTCTGTCCCTGATCAAATAAACCGAGTAAACTAAACTAAAAGGAAGCAGAAGTTGGAGAACTAACGGCTGAAGAACTGCCCGACTCTTAATTATGAAACGCAGCACGCACTCTGTCACAATGTGAGAGAGAGAGAGAGAGAGAGAGAGAGAGAGAGAGAGAGAGAGAGAGAGAGAGAGAGAGAGAGAGAGAGAGAGAGAGAGAGAGAGAGAGAGAGAGAGAGAGAGAGAGAGAGAGAGAGATCATGAATCAGAAGAAGACAAATTATTAAACTCTTCAGCCCATTGCAATGTTTGATGACCCTGCTGTGTTTTTAGAGTCTCTATTAGTTGTGATTCATGATTTTAGGGACATTTTAGAAAAGGGGGGTGGGTGAGTTCAACTCCCAAATATATATATATATATTTTTTTTGATCAACTTAGTTATCCGATCCACTGGCTTCTGCGGTGTTAATAATTGTGCACGTTAAGTACGACCACAGACTTCAGGAGTCCGCTCTGGTGTATGGGGCATGTTTGTCTTATTCTCAGCGCATCATTTACCTATTTACTTTGACTGACTGCACAGGAAATATGAGAGAGAGAGAGACTTTATACCTGTATCGCTATACATATTAATACTACAACTATGTATGTACATACATCTGAATAGCACTATTACTCAGTAGTACTCATTTATATGTTATACCCAGTTTAATCACCATACACTGTATATTACTATTGTACTTTACTGTTACATTTGCACTCTGGTTGGATGCCAAACTTATTTTTGTTGTACTGTATACTTGTGCTGCACGATGACAATACATTTTAATCTAATATATTGATTTCTTCTTCTTCTTTTTTGGGCCAGTCTGAAAGAAAACCGGAAAATAACATCATTATTTATATTGTGAAAAACTATAATTTTCTTTACAACAGGTGTTGTTCTTTTAAACAGCGAGGGAAATTATACAGTCGGACAAGTTAACAATAATTAACACATTTACAAGTTGTATTAAGTCTAGCAAATAAGGAAACGGATAGAGAACATTTCAAAGCACTCAAAATTGGCAATATCTCCATTTTGACCTATTTCTGAATCGCGCAACGTTTTCGGCTTTTCTGAAGAATCTTCTCTGACCGGCACAATCCCGCCGAGACCGTGCCGGGTCGCAAATGGTTAAATGGCTCCATTTATATAGCAGCTTTTATCCAAAGCTCTTTACAATTTGTTCCTCACATGTTACCCATTCACTCACACAGTGACGGCGGAGGCAGCCATGCAAGGTGCCAACCTGCTCATCGGGAGCAGTTAGGGGTCTTGCTCAAAGCCACTTCGACATGCTGCCCAGGAGGAGCGGGAATCGAACCAGGAACCTCCGGATTACCAGACGACTGATCTATGTCTCTATGTACAGCTCATTACTATCTGTAACAATGACATGTCTATGTACAGCTCATTAATATCTACAACACTGTCTCTATGTACAGCTCATTACTATCTGTAACAATGACATGTCTCTGCTCATTAATATCTACAACACTGTCTCTATGTACAGCTCATTACTATCTGTAACAATGACATGTCGCTATGTACAGCTCATTAATATCTACAACACTGTCTCTATGTACAGCTCATTAATATCTACAACACTGTCTCTATGTACATTAATATCTGTAACAATGACATGTGTCTATGTACAGTAAGGGAGATGGCTGACATGCTCTCCTGTGCATCAGGCCAAGCACACATTTGGATGACAGCTCATTTTGGTCAATGCAGGTGTGGAGGAATTTAGCCGGAATAAGGATGTACTCAAGTCAGATGTCGACTTATAGTTAACACAGGTTTATTTAGCTCAGACAGAGTATCAAGTACAAATAGGTCAAGAGTTATTGCTGGATGAGACACGGGCCTAGTATACCCCCAACAAGCTCCTAGAATCCAGTAAAAAACCAAGTCTTTATAGTAGAGAGAAAGGGGTTGTGGTTTGGTTGGGCCGCGTGAACACTTTAGGCAACCTACTTGTGCTTCCGCGTTTCTCTGATTGGCCGAGCGCCTTCCGCGTTTCTCTGATTGGCCGAGCGCGGCTCCCCCTTAAACTCCAGGAGAGAGGAGAGAGGCTGAAACATAGTCACTGTGTGTTGTTGTAGCCACCGGGTAAATCGCGATTTTTTTATTTGTTTGTCATGACAAACCAATTATATAATCCAACATATGTGTAAAGGCACAACATATTCCAGTTAACGGTATCTTTTTTTAATGATTCGTTACGGCGCAATCAATACTTCCATGCGTTCGGGACCTCCATGTTTTGGGGGTATTCATCAGAAAAATCGGATCCGGGATTCGGCTCCCATCAGTCGGGCAAGAACTGCGGGTTTTCAGCCTCTCTCCTCTCTCCTGGAGCTTAAGGGGGAGCTTAGTATTCCTGCCTCTGAGGAGCGCGTCGCGGCTCATGCGCGCGCTCGGCCAATCAGAGGAATTCTGAGCAACGCGGAAGCGCAAGTCGGTTGCCTTTAGTGTTCACGCGGGCTGGAGAGGGTTGAAAGAGGGGGGGGAGGTGAGAGACAAAGATCAGGGGAGACAAAAGGATTGACCTAGGAGGGGGAGGAGGGGGAAGACATGGGGGGTTGGGGGGATGGTCGACAGAAACTGAGTATTGGAGAACAATAGGTTACCTATAGTAGGTGTGTGGGGGGAATAACAAGGATGGGAGGGGGGGGGGGACAATTCCACTACACAGGCAAAATGCACATAATAATTCATTTTTGTAATGTATTCTCTTAAAAAAAAAATAGAAACAAGAAAGTAAGTTATACCTGGGAGTCAAACCCTGGTCACCCACAGTCTGAACTGTTACCTCTGTACCACACGACCTGTTTCATTCAATGAACGAAAAACTAAAGGTATGTTTGTAATGCATATATATTTTACACAATAAGTTGAAAGGTAGCCAGCCAACCAACACTGTGTCTCTCTAGTTACAACAAGATTGTATATAGGGTAACCATTGTGATTACATTAAGGCAGAGCGTTTCACCTCACTGCTTGTTTATTCACCTCGCCATCTGTCGTCACCTTTCTGAATCACATTAACAACGATCAATTACAGTCCCCACAAGTCTACCTCACGTACAGGAAACACAACAACAACACTTAGAATCATGTTCTAACTAGGACCTGCTGAAATGTAAGGATATTGTTGTGGAATATTCAAATGAGACATGACGGTGAACTGTAGAAATTAAGACGAGTCAATTTGTATTATAAAAATATAGAACATTGTTTATTTCTGCGGCCACAGAGCTCAGTTTACAATCAGACATACTAAACGTCTGACCAGAAAGTGAGAAAGAGGTGTGGTCAGACTTAACATTAAATACATGATTGACATGACGTACATGAGATGCCAGATATAATAATAAAGATGAGAAGAATGAAAACAAAAGACGGGTCTAGGGGCTTTGTTATGTCTTCACACTAGAACTGGGCCCTATTCCCCGTACCTGGTTCAACTAAGTAGATCAAAATTCCCATTATCCATATTCAATTAACCCTGTGTTTGAATCCAGGCTTTCCCTGTTCCTCGAACGTTAATTCAGTCTCGTTAATTCGAACCAGACTTGATACTTGATAGGTAATTGCGCGCGGCCGCCTCACCTAAAAAGACAGCAGGTGTCGATCGCAGAAATCCTGATTTTCTAACGGCATTGATTGATTGATTGATTGAAAACTTTATTAACAGAATGCGCACAATCCACGCATAGATGCTTAAATTTATGCTTGAATGAAACACAATCCGGGCGCTCCGTTAAATACATCGACAGCCAAGAATATGAAACGAATCAGAGCCAAGCGCCCGATAGGTTTAATTAATTAAAATATCCCTGCAGGATTCACATTTGCAATGATCCGTTATTAAAATAACCACATTGTGTGTGTCGCGACTGCGAGCGCCGTATCCGTATAACTATGACGTGCATTATTTAGGACAAAGTAAATCCATAGGCTGAATATGATTTATTATCAGCATTTTAGGTCTATTATTTTACATTTCAAAAGCCCCCTCTAGAAAAGAGGTTGCGAGAGGGTGGCCATGCAGGTCATCCAGCTAACTGAACTTAACCCTGCACTGAAGCAGGTTCAAACTTTTTGATCTGTTGCCATAGTGATTTAGACAATCGCGTGTCGGGGAACCGATAGGTCAGGCTTAAGTCAAGTTATCCTGAAAATTATCCGGCTAACTCAGTTAGCCAAGTATGAGGAACAGGGCCCAGGAGAAACTGGAGAATAGGCCAAAATGTCATATCTCCTAAACATTGACTGTTGTTTATAAGAACACCGTCAGACTGTCACCTATAGTGTCTTTGCCTAGTCAGACTAGTTAACGCTTTGTACAGAGAAATATGTATTTAACACAGAAACTATATGACATGATAATATTTTCTTTTCACAATATTTACAGTACAATTAGGTTGATTAGGTCTGAGAGAGCGCGCGTGCCATTTCCCATACAATACGAGGTTAACTGCCAGATAGCGAACAACACCGCTTAATCACTGGTTTAATCATAACGTTAAACAGTAACAGTAGATCTAGAAATACTGTATATTTATATTTACCTCGTCACCATCTTCCTCGTCCTCATCTTGTTGATAAATCACACTTTTGCCAAATCCAATCGGAAGAACGACGAAAACGTCTTTTCCGTCAAAAACTCCCTTTAGTGTGACTCTTGTTTAAGATTATACATTTGCATGTAATAGTCACCTCAACATCATCCTAAACAATCAAAACAAATATGTGTCAAATGTTTAAATGTTTCTATGTTTTTGAGCGGTCAGGTGGCGTAGCAGAGATTGCGTTCGTCACCAATGCCGGAGACGCTGGATTCGCCTGTTCGAATCCAGCTCCCGGCGTTGTCACTGGGCCCTGTTTCTTGTACGTGGTTCAACTAAGTCGATCAAGATGTCATTATCCAGCTTCAGTTAACCCGATGTTTGAAGCCGGGATTTTCCTGTTCCACGAAGGTGGATTCAGTCTCGTTAACTCAAGCCAGACTTGCGACTCAGGCTAAATGCGCGCGGCCGCTTTAGGTGAAAAGCCAGCACGTATCGATGGCAGAGATCCTGATTCTCTAACGGCATTGATTGATTAATTGATTTAAGACTTTATTGACAGATTGCAATACGGCTCAATCGCCTCGCCGACAAGTTAAATGCGTTATCTATAGGCTAATTTTAAGTCCCTCATTACCTCAATCAATCAGATTATATTTCTTTAAACTTGCCTGCTGGATTGAATAATCAAATGAGATCTTGCTAGCGAAAATAATTAGTTAACTGTTATACAGAATTACGATACGGCTCTCTTACCCATTGATTGATGTATAGTCAATCTTTAACTTATCTCCAATGTGGTCTAACGGGTTGTTCTTTTGACTTTCACACAGACGACCGGGGTTCGAGACCCTAGTCGTCTCCTTCTTTTTGCAATATAGGAATAATTCAATTTGGTGCACGTTGAGAGCTATATAAAGAATGACATCCTCAATGCATGTAGATTTATAATATTTTAACTTAAAACCAGGCTACTTTGGCGTATAATCATTAATATTATATTCAAAAAAATCATATTGGAAACACCGGGTTTTGAACCCCGGTCGCTGGGTTGGCAGGCTTGAGCACTACCGCTGCACCACTGTGCCAGATGGGATAAATTCATTGTTTATACATTAATGAACGAGAGACCCGTGTTTAGAATATCCTTTGTTTTGAATGAAGTTTATCTCTTTATCCTCATTCATTAATGTGACGTCAACGGCTCATTCAATTTCTCAAATCCGTCAAACAGCGCATCTCATCAGACATCTTAATCCCAGTTACAATTAAAATAACCACATAATGTGTACATCGCACGAGCGAGCGCCACCGTCGCCACGGTATATATAACGTGCATTATTTAGGACAAAGTGAATTTAGTATCAGCATTTTGGGTCTATTTTACATTTCAAAAGCCCCCTCTGGAAGAATGGAGCACAAAAACGTAATTCAGAATGGTATAATGCAGATCGTAGACTGTGGGAATAGTTTCAGGAAACGGGCTGTCACTTCTTTGCGGGGGCGTGGCGATGGTTCAAGCTAACTTGAACTTAAACTCTGCTTTCGACCAGGCTCAAACTTTTGGATCTGTTGTCATGGTGATTTGGAAAATCCACGTACAGGGAACCGGAAAGTCCGGCTAACTCAGTTATCCAGTTAAAGTTATCCGGCTAACTCAGTTATCCAGGTACAAGAAACAGGGCCCAGCTTGGCTGACCGTTCACACTAATACAATTGGCAGTATTAGAGGGTGGGAAAGCTGGAGGGGTGGGTCCGGGTCGTTGTAAACAGCGACTCCTACAGTTCGGTCGGGGCGCCTGCTCAGCGCGGATAGGATCTAAGGGGGGTAGTGTGATCCTTCCACACGTTACACCCTCTCAGTGAGAGTCCACGCTGCCAGGTGAAAAGAAGCGGTTGATTGGCTAGACGTGTGTCGGAGGAAGCACGTGATAGTCTCCACTCTCCCAGACCGACTGTGGGGGGTAAGTGCGCAGCGACCAGGAAGGGGATTGGGAATTGGCATAACGACTAACATTGGGATGGGAGAAAATCGGAGGAAAAAGGAGGGGGGAAAGATAAAAAAAATTAAAATAAAAATTTAAAACACTTTGAACACCGATGTGTACAAAGTGTGTACAGGACATTGAAAACATATCATCATGTTAATTGATCATTCAATCAGGAGAAGTCATAAAATAATAAGCACAAATATAAAAAATTCAACCATTTATTTAGATACGTTAAACATTGAATGGTGTCAAATTGACCCCAAGGATAACAGGAGGGTTAATTAATTGACATGAACATTAATGGTACCGCACGTTGATTTGAGAGACGCTATTAAAACTTTGGTTTGCAAATACCACCAGCAACTATTGCACCATGAAGGGCTCATTGCAATTCCTGGAAATCGGTGAGGCGTACATTGGTGTATCCTGAGCGCCCCCTACTGGTCGAGTGTTGTTATTGTGCGCGCAACCCGGTGACCAATCTGGCAAGGGCCATGCTCTACTTCACTGCATCTGAATATATAACATGTATACTATTATTATTATTATTTATAGGATATACTGCCATTCCACTATTATACCATGTATACTATTATTATTGTTGATATGATATAAGAAAAGCTATTCCTTTATTGATCCCCTTGGGGACATTTGGACGTCATAGCAGCATGGGGGAGGGGGGATGGGGAGGTACAGGTATGGGCAGGGTAATAGTAGAAATACATGAATATAGGCAATCAGATTTGTAATATACGTTACAATAAAAACATTTATCTGAATGTATGAGTAAGAGTCAAAGTAAACATTATACACAAGGTACCCTAACTGGCATGATATACGTCATACGTTGTAGTCCGTGCAGGTTTTGGTGGTTAAGAGTCATACTGCCATTCCACTATTATTATTACTATTTATAGTATTTATATTATTATCTTTTTTCCTGCCTGTACCCGAGGGGATTAATAAAGGAACACTTGACTTGACTTGAATATCATTAGACTGGAAAACATGGTTAGGCAATGGCGTAACTAACACACTGTTTATCTGCTGGGAAAACCATGCAGGACTGCTGCACAGACAATTCAATTGCCAACTCTCTTACCTGATGCCAGAGCTAACAGTGAGGCAGCTACGGGCATTTCAAATCAATCATGTCAATAGGTTTGCAGGGAAAGCTAGACAACTCCTCCAACACCGGCATTAAATCCCACATCGAACGGGTGGGCGTAAAAGCTGGGGGCCTTTCATGGGGAGGATGACGCATATTTACCTTCACCATCAGCATGGGATGCAGAAACAGCGGCTGAATAGACCTTCAAGGTAGAAGGTGACACTTTTCTGTCAAATGGACTATGATGGAAACTCAAAACAACACCATCAGACTATATAACGCCTCACTGTGCCTCACTGCCTCACTGAGCACAGAGTAAACAGTATAAACTCTTATCTTCTTGGACATTTCAATTGTTACTGTACATCTTATTGTATATTACTGTATATTTTTGGCTGTATATTTTAGAATGTATATACATATTTTAGAATGTATATCCATGACTCTCTTTTTATTAGTATTATTATTTTAGATTTTTGACTACCTAAATGTTTATTGTTTTATATATTTATATAAAAACTCTTAGGTGCCTAAGACTTTTGCACAGTAGCCTACTGTGTTTTCTATCCACTTTAGTTAAAAACACACACACACAATTTATATATATATATACAGTACACTACTGTGAGACCATAATAATCACACACAAAGGGATAATGGCTTATAGCAGACTTAATGATTTTATAATATTTCAGATAAATGTTTATCATCAACTATCCAGTTAGTATTCATATTGTAACGTTTGGCCACTTTAATCATTGAACATAGAGAGAGAGAGAGAGAGAGAGAGAGAGAGAGAGAGAGAGAGAGAGAGAGAGGGAGAGGGAGAGGGAGAGAGAGAGAGAGTTCTGATGTGCCGTAGTTGACCACACCATGATGGCATTTTGTCAACACAGTTGGAACCTGGAGGAAGCGATATAAAGAAACGAAATGCCAATAAATGTGAAGTTATCTTTGAACCTGTTGTCAAGTGTCGTCAATATACCCCCCCCCCATTTCCTCACTAATGGAACTGGTGTTGCGGAGTCATGTTAGTTAGTTAGATAGTTTAGCGTTAGCTGAGCGGCTAACGTAGCCAGTTGGTCAATTCAATTCATGTCTCCTCGACATGTTGATAACTGTGACGCAGCTCTCGCCTTCCGTAGTAGCGAAGCAAAGATAGTCTCTGCTGCTGAGTGCTGACAGAAGTGGATGAGAGGAAATTATATGAATGAATCGGTTTTGACCGATGCAAGTTTGCGAGTTCGCGAGTTCAACCTGAATTGTAGCCGATGCGCACTTTTTCCACCGGTGCACTCGCATCTTGAACGTTTATGCCGGTGCACCGATGCGAATCGGTGAATCTTAACATCACTAGTCTGAGTAGCTCTTTGCTAAGCTAAGCTATCCTCGTGTAATTATTTAATGCTAACAAGTTAACATCTGAGTAGCTCTTTGCTAAGCTAAGCTATCCTGGTGTAATTATTTAATGCTAACAACAGTTAATGTCTCAGTAGCTCTTTGCTAAGCTAAGCTATCCTGGTGTAATTATTTAATGCTAACAAGTTAATGTCTGAGTAGCTCTTTGCTAAGCTAAGCTATCCTGGTGTAATTATTTAATGCTAACAACAGTTAACGTCTCAGTAGCTCTTTGCTAAGCTAAGCTATCCTGGTGTAATTATTTAATGCTAACAACAGTTAACGTCTCAGTAGCTCTTTGCTAAGCTAAGCTATCCTGGTGTAATTATTTAATGCTAACAAGTTAATGTCTGAGTAGCTCTTTGCTAAGCTAAGCTATCCTGGTGTAATTATTTAATGGTAAGTTAACAACTGAGTAGCTCTTTGCTAAGCTAAGCTATCCTGGTGTAATTAGTTCATGCTAACTAGTTATCATCATCAGCCAGACACGATACACACTGTTGTCAGGTCTGCGCACCATGTCTGGGATGGTCATTAAGGGGCTCGGGACAGAAGGAGCTGCGGCTTCTCTCGCTCTCTCCTGAACCTGCTGGATCACTGGAACCGGAGGCTCTCTCTGGGCCACCGATGTGGCCAAGGCGGCATCGCGTCATAGCGGACGGGCCATCGAATGGAGAACCACATGTTTTGACCTTGTATCTGGAGGGCAACATGTACCAAAGCTAGACGGGCGCGGCTTTCAGTTCGAGCACATTTATGTGACAAGTCTCTCCGCTGCCCATTCGCTGAGCGTAGGTAGGGGCGGAAAGATTGACGGTTCCGACCTCAGGCGGCAGGCATGTCTCGGCCGGGGACTGGACCTATTACCTCCGCCCAGTCCTTCATGAGCGCGTGCCGGCCGCGCTGGATGAGGGACGAGGGGACCTGTCACGGCACGGCTGATAACCCCTGCTGCGCTGCGGCGAAAATTTGCAAAGAGAGTGCGCGACCTGCAGGGCAAGAGCGACTAGATGGCTTTCTGCTGCCTTTTAAACATGCATGCAATGTCCTACGGGTCCAAACAGGTCGCTTGTTGTGTCAGGTGCATTTTCTGATGTGGAATTTTTTTAGAGGCACTTCTACTGTGGTCCAGTATAATGCTGAGGAAGGCTTATACCTGAAACGCATACGTAAATGGTAAATGGTAACTGGATTGCATTTAATATAGTGCATTTATATGCTTCACATTCACACACCAACGGCGGAGGTAACCATGCGAGGTGCTCAAGGGCACTTCGACATGCGGCTGGGAGGGGCCGGAATCAAACCGGGAACCTTCATTATTACCTACATGTACCCTTGTCTACATGTTTGCCCGTTCTAAATAAATGTACCTAAAGGACAGTTCCGTGTGTGTGTTGGTTATTTCTGTAACTATAAGAGCCTGTCTGGACCGTAGCACCTAATGAACAGGCACGCGGGAAGTCGGTCAGACTTGGGGGTGCGGGAGTCGGAGATAAATAATAATAATAATAATAATAATAATAATAATAATAATAATAATAACGTCATATTAAATGCATGCGCGAAGCGCATCATTCGTGATTTTCCATTCATTTGAAAGATCAATATTTTACACTACAACAGACAAACTTGAACACCAACATGTGGACAGTTCACACACGAAATGCAGCAGTTTTTTCTCTAATCAGAAGACGATTTATTGTCGATTTAGACGCAAGCGGCAACAACTAGCGTTTGGACTTTCGTTTCACACACCGCACAGGATCTGTGTGTGTGTGTGTGTGTGTGTGTGTGTGTGTGTGTGTCACTGTCACAACAACAATCGCCGCATAATAACAAGCAACCTTGCAATTGCAGTTACACTCCCCGCCAGCAGGGGGTGCTGCATCCCCCGCCGCACCCCCACTTGCCGCGTCCCTGCTAATGAACGAACCTAATGAAGAAGTTAGAGTTGTGCTGCACCCTGTTTTAAGTTACAGCTTTTTTTTCTTCTCCCAGTCATTCATTTGGGTCTGGTTGAGCCATATAGATGTGGATGGGAAACGGTTGAGAAGCCCACGATTCTACCGGCATCCTGAGCAGCGCGTGTGATCGTGCAGACAGAGAGGAAAGGCTCAGTTAATCCCAGTGTCAGCCTCGGCGGTGGCCTGTCCCTCGTGAGCTTGAAGGAGAGCCAGATTGTTCATGATCATGGTGGGGGCTATAGCTGGCCTGCAGCTTTGTACGGTTTTTCAGCCAAGCAGGCGGTCAGCTGGCAAGCCTCATGGGAAGGCAGCTGAGGCTTTCGGGAGGAGAAGGACAGATGTTTGGCCACCGTCTATTCCAGCGGTGGCACAGCCACCCAGTTCTGCTTCCGTATCCATGTTGGACCTGAAAAAGCCTGAATGGGGGCTCTGGTCTGTTGGGACAAGACAGCCAAGCCTGCTCCTTGATGTCAGGACAGCAGAGGTATCGGTACAGTGGTGGGCTCCACTACTGGGCCTTGGAAAGAAGCACCGGTCAACAAGAGATGAGGTTGGGGGGGGGGGGCATGAAATCTATGAAAGATGGCTCTATAAATCATCTTCATCAACTCCCATACTCCCTCTGAACAGTCTGGAGTTGGAGCTCAAACAGAGTACAAACATAAATCAGTTTAAAAAGATGTACAAAAAACTTTCTTAAATGGGTATCTGGAAGAGGAAGTGTGTTGATTGGGAGTATGTGTAAGATGTAAATGAAAAATAGAAGAAATTATGTATATTATAAGGTATTTATTTAGTATATATATTATATATGTATATGTATATTTATATACATGTATGTATATATATATATATAAATGTATTGGATTGTATAGAGATACAGCTTTTAAACATAATTAACGATATAATAAAATTATATAATTTGTGATGAATAGTTAAAAAGGGGTAGGAATAAAAAAAAAGTGTATACTTCTTCCTTCTCCTTTTTCAAACAGGGTAAACTATGATTTGTTTATCTGTTTATCTTTTTTATTAATTTTTTTTAGAATTTTTACAGCTTTATTCTGGTCAGACATGACCGACAGAGAGCAGAGGTGAGGAAGGACGGGAGAAGATATGGGGGAAGTAAGTCCGGGATCGGGAGACAAACCCGGGTCGACCGCGTAGGTCTGCAGCGCAGTAACGCAGTTGTCTTTTTTATTGTTTTATTATTATTATCTTTTGTATATATTTATGTCAAATGAACAGATATATTTTTTGTTTTTATACTTGTTCGAAAATAAAAATCTTTCTTTCATTCATTCATTCATTCATACTCGTACTCCTCTGGCGGGCGCAGCGTGAACCCCACTGGTGGTGGGCGTGAAAATCCTTGTGGGATGTGTCCCCGAAGGGAGGGGAGGCAAGAGAAATCATGCTCAGAATCTAAGCTTATAGCTGAGCTGTGCTGCTGGAGTCGGCAGAGAGGAGACAAACATGACGGTGGCAGGGAAGTTGGAACAGGGGATGCAGAAAAAGCAAATGCCAACTCTGCGTATTCTGGTCCTATAGCCAAACCACACACAGTGGGGAGAGCTACTGTCTGTAGCGGCCATGTGCCTCCGACACTGGGAGCATCTCTACCAGGACACATGAAAGCCCAGTTTCTTCCCAAGGGCCATTAGTGCACACAATGCTGCTAAAACACAGACTCTCCCGTGTAATAGGACGTGCAATATCCTGTGGAATTGTGCACATGTTTGCATACAACGTAAAGCATAGGGTAATAATCAGGGGTGTAAAAAGTACTTAAGTGAAAGTATGGGTACCGTCTCAAACGTACTCAAGCAAAAGTCAGAGTATCTGGCTAAAAACACACTTGAGGGAAAGTCAAAAAGTTTCTACTTTTAAATGTATACTTAAGTACTAAAAAGTAAAAGTAAAAACTTTTTCTGACTGTCTATTCTTCTGAAAGATCCCCGCTTTCTAGTGTTGCAGAAGGACCAATCAGCATGGGTATGGGCGGGTTCATTTTCCATTGATGGGGATTTGATTGGCTGTTTTTAAATAAAGTGCGGCCGCAGGATTAATAACGTTAACCTTAGTTCGGCCAGAGAAACAAATATACTAATTAAAACAGTTGGACCTGCGAGATTTGTACTTTGCACTTTGTAGGTCTGCATTTTAAACGTAAGGAGTAAAAAGTATGTTTTTTTTCTCTGAAATGTAATTGAGTAAAAGTACAAGTATACAAACCTAATAATACTTGAGTACAAATCCCCCAAAACAATACTTAAGTATTGTAACGAAGTACAATTACTCAAGTACTTTACACCCCTGGTTTTATTTATATATAGCAATATATTGCACATGGGATATTTCCACATGGTTTGCCTGCTACAGCAGTGCTCGCAAACTGGGGGTAGTGAAACGATATGCAAAATCATTACCATATTTATGATTTTTCTTTTTCATCATTCTCTTTCTATGCTTGACTATATATTGAGGTGCATCTCCTACTGGTCTGCTCGACTTTTCCACCAGGGACACTTAGCTTAGAGAATATCGTTATTGTCAAGTAAATTTAGTAAATACCCAAAATAAGGCCTCTGCATTTAACCTGTTAAGCTCTAGCCCTATTTTCTGAAAATCCACCTAAAAATACATACCTAAGTAAATGGGAGATTGCGCCACTTCTACAAGGTCCATTTGCATGTTCTTGGTATCTAGAGACATCTATGGATCTCGGGAATGTATTCCCAGTGTCAGACATATTGTGTCTGTTACTAGGCTTGAGTAAATTGTGATTAAACAAAGGAGAATATAAATTATGATTTTTCTTTACATCTTTGACGGTGAATAACACCATGTTAAAAATGACATGGAAAAACTGCCACTGAGCTTGTTCAGCACCTTCTTGAGATCACATGTTCAAAAAATCTAAGCAAACAGAAAAGAAAACACAACATTAATCCATACAGTCTGTAGACGTGGATCTATGACGTGGATCTATGACGTGATGTCATCTGCGGTCGGCCGACGGACCGCTCGGGCTAAAGAGGTTAACTCATCCTAAGTCGTTAGGTGCAGTGGGCAGCCATGGTCTTGAGCCCGTACTTATTATGCACGTCTTCTATGGTGTGGGAGGAGACATGTAAAACATAAATTTGTATTGTATTATTTAACCTTTATTCAACCAGGCAGGTCAATTAAGAAGAAATTCTTATTTACAATGACGGCCTGGCGAGAGGACAAAGACCATGTGCATATCTGCAACACGGTCTCATCAGAGAACGTAAATAAAGTACTAAGCGACCACAGGGAAAAAAGGTACATGATGTATGTTATGTTATAGCCATAAGTAATATATTTACATATTGTATAAGTAATATATGTACATTTTGAATCGGCGAAAGTCCAAAACAAACGACCGGCAGTGGAACTAACAATGATTTTTTTTTTATAGAATAGAAAAGAGACAGATGGTACATATACATCACAGAGGTAAGGGAAATAATCAAAACACGCATCAAACAAACGATCAAATAAAAAGCGTAAGCGTGGGGAGAATATGTGCACTCCACACAGAAAGGCCCCCTGCTGGGATCTGAACCCAGGACCTTCTTGCTGCGAGGCAGCTGTGTTCACCAAAGTAGTTATGACGTTACCGTACTTCTTCCTTATTCGAGTGCCATTTTGAATCTCCATTTTAATCCCCCACAGCAGCTGAACCCTGCAATTACTTTGGAGGAAAGGTTTTTTTTGCATACAATGTAGAAGTTGATGAAAATGATGCACTTTCAAAAGGTCAACCCTGTCATCTTTGTGAGTATGTAATCAGAGCCAGAATAACTAGACCACCTACCACTTTATCATAACCTTTAAAGACCAATGCGTCGAGGGTAGAACACGATTCACCCTTGTGGATGTCGCGTTTGAAGGCGATACAGGAGGTCACGCCGATGAAAAGCAGGCTTGTATACATCCAGTAATGACGAGCTGTGCTCCTCTTCCTCGACTACAGGCTTTATAAATATCACAATAGCAAATGTTATTCTACCAACAATGTTGCACACTGATTGCCTGAACAAACCACGTTTAAACATAATTTCACCGCCGGTAACTAGCAGCGTTGTAGTCGAGACCATCTACACCGAGACCAAGTCGAGACCAAAACCAGAGCCTATCAAGTCCAAGTCGAGACCGAGACTTTGCGGGTGGCGAGAGAGAGAGCTAGTAAGCAGTGTTGGGGTTGTTAGTCCAAAAAGTAATCTATTATATAGTACTTGTTACTTCTCTCAAAATTCGTTTATACATTACTCCCCAGGGAAGGCAATTTGTTACACTATACTCATGGCATTACTTTTGCGTTACACTTCAAATTGTCTGCAATGCTCTCTCACCGAAGATATCTCTTTTTCACTGGGACAGGGTGCAGAGGCTTGTTGCACCGGGTGAAGAGAGGAGACACTTGGCTCTCATCCATGTCCTTGATGTGTCTCTACCAGGTGAAGAGAGGAGACACTTGGCTCTCATCCTTGTCCTTGATGTGTCTCTACCAGGTGAAGAGAGGAGACACTTGGCTCTCATCCTTGTCCTTGATGTGTCTCTACCAGGTGAAGAGAGGAGACACTTGACACTCATCCTTGTCCTTGATGTGTCTCTACCAGGTGAAGAGAGGAGACACTTGACACTCATCCTTGTCCTTGATGTGTCTCTACCAGGTGAAGAGAGGAGACACTTGACACTCATCCTTGTCCTTGATGTGTCTCTACCAGGTGAGAGAGGAGACACTTGACACTCATCCTTGTCCTTCTTGTGTCGGAAAACGGGTTAATTCTCATCAGAAAACGTGAATAAAGTACCACAGGAAAAAAGGTACATAGTGTATGTTATGTTACGTATTTTTATTTGCTTACCAGACCGGGGCTGGTATTTGAACAAGCTGTAATGTACCCCCCTCTCTCTCTCTCTCTCCTCTCTCTCTCTCTCTCTCTCTCCTCTCTCTCTCTCGTCTCTCTCTCTCTCTCTCTCTCTCTCTCTCCTCTCTCTCTCTCTCTCTCTCTACGCTCTCTCTCTCCTCTCTCTCTCTCCCTCTCTCTCCTCTCTCTCTCTCTCTCTCTCTCTCTCTCTAACACATACTCTCTCACCCATACGTGCACTTTTCAAAAAATCTCATAAGGAATATGATCAATATCTATTTGAATGCACACCACGGCGTTAGGGATGGCAAACACAGACAGACGAGGCGTGGGAAGAGGAGGTGAGACAGGGACATTCTGATAGGCTTATAAGGTCATTCGGTTATGCCAATAAATAGAGGATCATTGCAGTATCTATTTAAATCCCTCACATATAGAATGGGTACACATCTCACTCCATCACTCTATATATCTATAAGGAGTCTCTCAGCGTGTTGACTTGAACAAGTGGTAGGATTAGGGGGTAAGGTAGGTCTCTCTATTGTATCTTGTTTTATGTTCCCCGCGCACACGACACAAATCAAATCAAATCAAAATCAAATGGTATTTAGTAGGCCCGACCACACGTTTAATGTCCCCATGGGCCGGACACGTCTTCTTTAAACAAGTCAAGAAGAAAAATCACAATAAATCAAGAACAAAACAAAAACACCATGAAGTCCAAGACATGTAAAATAAATCAAATAATGAATGCAACGCTCCCAGACATACCCCACGCGAAGGTAAGGAAAAACTCACTAAAACCTAGCAATAGGAAAAAATACACCACAGGCAATGTGGAGGAGAGAAACCTTAGAAGGGCCGTTCAAGGGGGGATCTCCCTTCTTAGTTTCAAGTTTCAAGTTTCTTTAATAGTTGTCATACAGAAGTACAGAATACTTTTGTACAAAATGCTTCTTACTGTTGCGCTCCAGAGACTGTGCATGACAAGATAAGTATGAAATAAAAACATAGTCAGAAATTAGAAGTAAAAAAAGAGGTCACAGTGTTCAGTTTAGACATATGTACAATGTTCGTAGACGTAGTTACCATACAATATACAATACTGTGCAGTGTACTAGATATACAATACTATATAGTGCAAGGCATAAATGGACGAGGTGCAGTTTAGGTACAATTCACAGTAGGTGTACGAGTTGTAGTGCAAATCCTTTATCAATAAATATAACGTGTAAGTGTGTTTGTGTGATCTAAAGTGTGGAGAGTGGGTGCTGCAGTGTGTTGTTTGTTTGAGTGAGTGTGTGCGTGTGGGTGTGTGTGCTGTGTGCATTTGATGGTTGTTGCATAGTGATTATTGTTCGTTTAGCGATTATTGTTGATTGATTGATTGATTATAGCTGTCGGTGATAGTCGTGTCGCAATAAAAACAGGCGAAACAGTTGGTAAGCATGCACTCATAATGTGTAATGAAACACAGATAAGTGCATGCGATAGCAACTGACATTTTGAAAGATAAAAATAGAGAGCTGGATTGCGGATCTATTTGAGGCGAAGGGGGGCGGCTGCAGAGAGGGTCACTTCCTCCCGGTCATCATCACGGGACGTCCACCGCTCCGGTCCAATCACCACGAGACAGCCACTCACAGGAAGAGGGGATAGGCGTTAGACAGTTCGCGTGATTGTGATGGGCGGACATAGCAATAGATACATGTGTGATACATGTACATATATGTGAATAGAATAGATATAGGTAGTAAGCAATAGAATATAACATAATTATGTACACTTGCATTCACTCACTCGTCTTATTTTAAAGGACCACAATGGAAACAAGCTCTAGGGCTTTATTGTGTTTTTATACTCTTTGATCAATATTCTTTGTATTGAGTCGCGCAATCCTTGTTTTATTGCTGCTGTCTTTATCAATAGAGACATCAATCAATCAATATCTCTCTCTCTCTCTCTTTGGCTGCGTTCACACTGGAGAGTTTGTGCTCAATTCTGATGTATTGCTCAGACAATAACAATATAACAATGATTAAATTAAAACAAATCAGACCTGTATCTGATTTGGGACCACATACTGTATGAAAGTGGCCCAAATCAGAATTGAAAAGATTATATTTTATGTGGTTTGTGCTGTTCACACTGTTATAAAAAAACAGAATATAATCAGATTTGTGAATGTAGCCTTTCTCTCTAATGTATTCTCTCTCTCTCTCTCTCTCGTCTCTCTCTCTCTCTCTCTCTCTCTCTCTCTCTCTCTCTCTCTCTCGTCTCTCTCTCTCTCACTCTCCTCTCTCCTCTCTCTCTCGCTCTCTCTCTCTCTCTCTCTTTCTTTTTAACAATATACTCTCTCACCAGACGTGCACTTTCAAAAAATCTCATAAGGAATAGGATCAATATCTATATCTTATATATTATATCTATATGTATACTCAGATGCAGCATTGGTACCACCGGGAATGTCTAGGAAGGATATTCTAGTAATTGGTTGCAATTGCAGGGGGAAGTTTTATATCAATCATAGTAAAAATATAAATAAATCCCCAGGCCAGTAATGATGCGCCTTGAAACAGAATTCACAGGCCTCTTTGTCGGAGACCGAGGTTCGTTTTAAGGCCCTTACTGGTAAGCTACCTCCTTATACTACATATTTATTGGAATGGAATTTTGGAATCTATGGAACCCGTTCTAGTGACTGGCTGGTCCCCAGAGTTTGCTCTGAACTGTGATGCCCCTCTAGCTCATGGAATGAACTCCAACAGTCCTTAAAGTTCGAGATTCTCCCCTCTGTTGCAGAGTTTAAAACCTTGATCTCCAACCTTTGTCAATCAAGTTGTACATGTTTTAATTGCTTTGTTATCCTCTGCTCTTTGCCTCGTCTTGTTGTCTTCTTGTCATGATTTGATATGCTTTTTTTTATTTCTCATTTCTGTATGTACACTCAACGTGACTGTAAATGAGGGAAACTGCAGTCAAATGTATATACTCTCTTTTCTAGACTCTTTTTGTATCACAAACAGTACTCTATTTGCAAATCTGATATGTCATAAATGTATAGATGTAGCAGTACTGTATATCTGTATGTCGTGTATGTCATATATGTTATGATGAATTGAAAGAATGGGGGACCCTGATGTAAACAAGATGAAAGTCTTTCTCTGGTCTGCATCTCCTTAACAATTGTATGTATTGAGCTGTACTGTACTGTACCCCATTCTGCAATCTGTTCAATACAGTTTTCAATCAATCAATCAATCAATCAATTGCCCTTTGAGTTGAAATAAATGTTTGAGACAAGAAAGAGTAAATGCTGTCAAGAGATGAAACAGAGACCTTCAACACTGCTTGGTAAAATTCGTACATGGACGAACTCTTTGAAAAGAACACGCGTCGGATGTTCAAATACGGTTCCGTGCTATAGTTGGACCTATGCCGCCGCAGAGAGGCGTTTAGTGAAGGTGAATTGAAATATGGAGTGGAATGGAATGTGAGCTTTTACTTTTTAAATTCTTGAAAGGGGGAAGGCCAACCATTTCAAGAATTCACATTTTCGTGTCCCAGGACAGGTAAATCAATACATGTGAATATGTGAACATGAACCTCTCTCTCCTAAAACTGTGGCGGATGTTCAAATACGTGGAATGGAATGTGAGCTTTTACTTTTTTTTTATTCTTGAAAGGGGAAGGCCAACCATTTCAAGAATTCACATTTCCATGCCCCAGGTTCATGTTCACAAAATTTGTGAACATGAACCTCTCTCTCCTGAAGCTAGAAATCTGAGAAGGAACCCTCAGAGACGGAACCCTCAAAGAAACCCATACTGTACCCTTGGATATATGAGGAAATGGATCTGCTCCACTGACACTGAATGAGGCACTAACAGGGAACATCTTCTGAATTTCATTTAATTTCAAACCTTAATTTCAACTCGTAAGACACCGAGGTTACCCTCATTTACAGCAACGACGAGCTTACGAATCAAGACACAGTTCATCAGCGATTTCAGTCGACACACGGTGGTCGGAGATCATACTTTTAAAACGCAGCAAGAGAAGGAAGAACCTTCAGCTTCAGTCAGTCGGAGGGCGTTCCAGGGTGGTTGGAAGCATCAAAGGAAAAAGCAGGCCTTCTAGCCGTTACCGTCTTGTCTTTGGCAACACTAACAGTCAGTAGTAGCCAGTGTCCTCTTCTTTGCCGCTGTATGCTGGGGGGGCTACATCAACTCAAGGGACACCAACAAGCCTGACAAGCTGGTGAGGAAGGCTAGCTCTGTAGTGAGTAAAACTGTACAAGCTGGTGAGGAAGGCTAGCTCTCTGTAGTGAGTCAAACTGAACAAGCTGGTGAGGAAGGCTAGCTCTGTGGTGGAGTCAAAACTGAACAAGCTGGTGAGGAAGGCTAGCTCTGTAGTGAGTCAAACTGAACAAGCTGGTGAGGAAGGCTAACTCTGTGGTGAGTCCAAACTGAACAAGCTGATGAGGAAGGCTAGCTCTGTAGTGGAGTCAAACTGAACAAGCTGGTGAGGAAGGCTAGATCTGTGGTGGGAGTCCAGATGGTCAAACTAGAGGTGGTAGCAGAGAGGAGGATGTGAAGAAGCTGGCCGCAAGTCCTGGAGAACCCCTTCTCAAACCACTCTATGAGGAGAGGAGCATGTTCAGCCACAGACTCATACCCCCCCCCCCCCCAACACACCACTAACCGCCTCGACCAGTCCAGCCATCAGGCTCCACAAC
>NC_140175.1:13751598-13773515 GCF_963971535.1 Notolepis coatsorum
CTTTTTCTTGCGCAGAGAAAGGAAGGCCTGTCAGTTAACGACACAGGCAGGGAGAATGACTGGACTGTGACTCACAAACCTGACATCTAACGGGAGCGAGAGAGGTGGAAATGGAGACAAACTGAACAACAACTCAAAATATACGGTCCGCTAGAAAAGTGGATTACGAGGGAAGAGAAGCCATTGATGTTTCACTTCATCTCAGACAATACCGCAGTGGTTACAGTGATGACTCACGGTCTGCTGAATGATCCACGAATGTACCTCTTAAACGGTACTGTAAGTGGTATTTCTTTGTTAAGATAAGTGTTAAATAGCTCTACACTTTCCGACAGCCATCACTGATATATGGGCGGGATCCACGAAGAATTGATTGCACGGTGCTAATTGCACCCTTCCTCTATCTGTTAATACAATTCAACCTGCGCGGTGATTGATTGATGAAAATTGTATAACAGATTGCAGAATGGGTACAATACAGTACGGCTCAATACACACAATTGTTAAGGGGATGCAGACCAGAGAAAGACTTTCGTCTCGTTTACATCAGGTCCCCCATTTTCAATTCATAAGGAATTGTAAGTAAGGGTGCAATTAGCACCATGCAATCCATTCTTTGTGGATCCCATAGTGTTTCCGTGTGTGTCTGGTCAGTAACTTGGGTCTCCCAGTCCCTCCTGCTATGCGAGTAAACACAAAATACATCTGCATTGGTAGATTATGTTGCTTGTTTCAAGGACACATTTGCTTACATTTTTTTTGTATTTCTTATTTTTGTCAGACCATTTTTGCAGTGTTGAGTTTGTTGAAGTCAGAGGTTCTGTGTAGGATTGTTAGTAACTGTCTAACTGCATATATAACTGTTTCCACTAGTAACTGTCTAACTGCATATATAACTGTTTCCACTAGAGGGCGCTCTAGGCGGAGCCACTCAGGAATACCACCAGGTGGCGAGTATAAATAGAGATGGCTCCTCCCATTCTTTCTCTTTCCCCCAGCCTCTCAGGAGAACTCTAGAACTGCTGTTCTGCCATGTGAATAAATAAACCACGCCAGTTAAGGCTCAAGATAGAAACCATGCCTCTTGACCACATTAGTGTCACCCTATAGCCGGATTCTGTCAACAGAGTTCTCTCTCCTGACTGGATAAAGTGGGAACGGGATACCAGGAAATGTATTATGTACTATTTCCTGCAGAGCGGAGGGACTTGTAGACCCATGTTACTAACCAGACACTCTATACCAGTGATGGCTGTTGGAATGTAGAGCTGTTATTTTAACATGTAGACCAGTTATTTGAAAAAATTAATACCACTAACAGCACCTTTAACGCCACACACTGTGGTGTGAGTGGCGGCATTGTGGGGGGAGCCTTGGTTTTCACCTCTTGCTCATGTGCGTGTCTCTGCGTTGGCGTGGAATGGAGGCTAAGAGATTAGATGCATAGGAAGGAATGCACCCTAGTGGGTGTTGTGTTGTGTTGTGTTTTGTTTCCACCCCTCCCATATGCCCCCTGTTTGACAGAGTTAGTGAATCATCCACAATGTCATGTGTGTGTTTGTGTGAGTGTGTGTGCATGCATGTGTGTGTGTGTGGTGTGTGTGTGTGTGTGTGTGTGTGTGTGTGTGTGTGTGTGTGTGTGTGTGTGTGTGTGTGTGTGTGTGTGTGTGTGTGTGTGTGTGTGTGTGTGTGTGTGTGTGTGTGTGTGGTGTGTGTTTGTGCATGCACGCTCATAATGCATGCATATGTATGAGGGGCCGAATAGGCCTATACTACTGAAACACTGTCACGTGGTGTGTGTGGTGTGTGTGTGTGTGTGTGTGTGTGTTATGTCTGTGGACAATAACGTCATTATTTATTGGACTAACTCTTATATCTTTGATGTCAGCAGCGCACCATTATGCACGGTGATTATGACAACGATTATGTTTGGACAGCGATGATTGATAACGATAATTATGTCTTGACAGCTCTTTGCAAAGTCTGAGCCTAATTTCATCAATTAACTCCTCCAGTTAGGCCATCAGTGGCTTTATCTTTTTGAATTTGAATTTTAAGGAACGCTCCCAACGTTTTGAGAAATGCACTTATTTATCATCTTCCACAGAGACGGGTCAGTTTCATCTCTGTGTGTCAGTTTTGGAGTTGCTGGGGGTTGTATTCGTATTCTTGAGTATTATAGCAAATATGGAAAAAGGATTATAAGTAACATTTCAATTTAATTTCAAACCTTTATTTAAACTCGAAAAGGCAACTGAGGTTTCCCTCGTTTACAGTCACGTCGAGTTGGAGATCTAGGTTTTAAATTCAACAGAGGGGAGAATCTCAAGTTCTAAGGACTGTTGGAGTTCATTCCATGAGCTAGAGGGGCATCATAGCGAAATGCAGATTTACTCTGTTCAGAGCAAACTGGACCTTAATTAAGGACCAGCCAGTCACTAGAACGGGTTCCATAGGTTCCAAAATCCCATTCCAATAATGATGTACTATAAGGAGGTATAATAAATAAATAAAATTAACACATACCAGTGTTTGTTGCACCTCTCCGTCAGAGAGGACCAACCAAACTTCTCATACACTCAGGGCCCCGTTCCTCGTACCTGGATAACTGAGTTAGCCGGATAACTTTCGGGTAATTCTGACTTAAGCCGGACTTTCCGATTCCCCGTACCTGGATTTTCCAAATCACCATGACAACAGATCCAAAGGTTTGAGCCTGGTCGAAAGCAGAGTTTAAGTTCAAGTTAGCCTGAACCATCGCCACGCCCCCGCAAAAAAGTGACAGCCCGTTTCCTGAAATTATTCCCACAGTCTACGATCTGCATTATACCATTCTGAATTACGTTTTTGTGCTCCATTCTTCCAGAGGGGGCTTTTGAAATGTAAAATAGACCCAAAATGCTGATACTAAATTCACTTTGTCCTAAATAATGCACGTTATATATACCGTGGCGCTCGCTCAGTGCGATGTACACATTATGACGTGGTTATTTTAATTGTAACTGGGATTAAGATGTCTGATGAGATGCGCTGTTTGACGGATTTGAGAAATTGAATGAGCCGTTGACGTCACATTAATGAATGAGGATAAAGAAATAAAACTTCATTCAAAATAAAGAATATTCTAAACACGGGTCTCTCGTTCATTAATGTATAAACAATGATTTTATCTCATCTGGCACAGTGGCCCAGCGGTAGTGCTCAAGCCTCCCAACCCAGCGACCGGTGTTCAAAACCCCGTGTTTCCAATATAATTTTTTTGAATATAATATTAATGATTATACGCCAAAGTAGCCTGGTTTTAAGTTAAAATATTATAAATCTACATGCATTGAGGATGTCATTCTTTATATAGCTCTCAACGTGCACCAAATTGAATTATTCCTATATTGCAAAAAGAAGGAAAAGACTAGGGTTTCGAACCCCGGTCGTCTGCGTGAAAGTCAAAAGAACAATCCGTTAGACCACAGTGGAGATAAGTAAAATATCGACTATACATCAATCAATGGGTAAGAGAGCCGTATCGTAATTCTGTATAACAGTTTAACTAATTATTTTTCGCTAGCAAGATCTCATTTGATTATTCAATCCAGCAGGCAAGTTTAAAGAAATATAATCTGATTGATTGAGGTAATGAGGGACTTAAAATTAGCCTATAGATAACGCATTTAACTTGTCGGCGAGGCGATTGAGCCGTATTGCAATCTGTCAATAAAGTTTTAAATCAATTAATCAATCAATGCCGTTAGAGAATCAGGATCTCTGCCATCGATACGTGCTGGCTTTTCACCTGAAGCGGCCGCGCGCACTTAGCCTGGGTCTCAAGTCTGAATCGAGTTAACGAGACTGAATCCACCTTCGAGGAACAGGAAAATCCCGGCTTCAAACATCGGGTTAACTGAATCTGGATAATGACATCTTGATCGACTTAGTTGAACCAGGTACGAGAAACAGGGCCCATGGGGACACTGCTGTGATGAATAGTTATGAAGAGTTATGAGTAGTTATGAGACAAACACAAAGCTTCTCTCTTCACATATCCTTACTCGTCTCATCTATGTTGTTTTATGTATTTCTGGCTGTCCATGCATACTGTATATGGCAGATTCAAAAGATTCCTTCTAATATACTGTATATAATGTTACTTTACATTTTGGTAGATTTGTATACTGTACGTCGACGTCTGATTCAGGCAATGTTCCTAACCCCTCGCATGTGGGTTGAATGGTGCATGCGACCTGTGCTTAAAACCAACATGTGTCACCATACATAATAATCACCCCAAAAATACCATACAAGGGCAGTTGTCGTTCCCCCTCTTAATCGATAATCATCATCATCATCATCATCAAACCTTGATTTATTCTCGAAAGGACAATTGAGGTCACCCGCATTTTCAATGTCTTCGAGACTTTACAGACATTTATATACATACATTTTTTACAATATTATAATAATAATAATAATAAATATGAACAACTATATATAGCACTTTTCACACATGGACCGCAATCCAGAGTGCCCCCACAGCAAGTAGTATAAAATGAACATAGGCATAAAATCAACATACAGTTGACAGAATAAAGACAATGCATGAATTGCAGACATAAGAATAGGTATAAAAGACAATAAAATAAGTACAGTGTTGCTCGAAGGCATGTGAACCACGCCGGAACAGCCAGTCCCCCCAAACACCCCACATATCAAAATCCCCACCTCATACCCCCCCCCCCCCCCCCCCCCCCCCCCGATGAAGCACGTCATGACCGAAAGAAAGAAAACACAAACAGCCCGCGTGCCACTCACACCGCCACCCACGGCGACAGGAATGCCACCATAAAATCAGATTATTATGTTCTACGTCGTCTACCAACCGAGCCTCCTTCCTTCTGCCCTGAGTCCAGTGCGACCTGTGTGACGACTCCACAGTGTAAACAGGAGGTTCTGTCCGACCTCCTCCCCGGAGCGACGGCGAGGCGGACCTTCATTTGTCGCTTTGGGATTCTGGAACTATATTCCACTCCGTTCTCCTCTCGACCCCCGGGGGGGCGACGACATTATGCGCCCGGAATAACCCCACCAGTAGAAACTAATACAAAACACGACAACAAACTAAAAACAATCCCGCAACGAGCCCCCGACGCGGGGCGAACAGAACAAACCACAGGCTCTCTTGACGCCGGCGTCAAATTGAAAACGGAGAGACGTGACCTCCACGGTGTGAGACTGAGACACGTATGACTTTCTTTATGGAACATCAAAGGGATTCACGGTCGAAAAACACCCTGAGAAAAAGAATAATAAATACATTATGTTTTCCAGCGGAGCGGCTGCCAAGGTGGAACGTCTTACAACACGGCCACACAAAAAAAAAAAAACACAAACCTGCGTCCGTGGAATAAACGTGTGAATTATGCAGGCTGGCATCGCCGTATGTCCTCGTGGACTAAATGTTTAATTAGTCCTGATATCTTTTATGGGTTTTGATTATATGCATTAACAAGGAAGGTACCCGTACAAGTGTGTGTATGTATGAGCGTGCATTTTGTGTGTATGTGTGCGTGTGTCCACGTGCGCGCGCCTGTGTGTGTGATGCCTTGGTGGGAAGCAGATTAAGGAGTGAGTGTGGGAGTTGTCCCCCCCCCCCCCCCCCCCCCCCACAGCGGGTCGACAATGTGCAGGATTAATCAAGCCGGGCTCCTATCCATGCAGGTTAATTAGGGTTAAAGGATAATTAGGACGCCATTAAAAAAAAGGCAGACAACCACAGAGGACTCTTAATCCACACGCTGGCGCCCGGCGCTCTGGGCGTTGTTGTTTGTTTGTTTGTTTCTGAACAAGCCAATGAGGAGGTGTAGAAGCTGTGTGAGTGTGTTGTTTATGTGTGTGTGTTACTATATATAGGAACATGTGTGTGTGTGTGTGTGTGCGTGCATGTGCGCGTCACAGCGCATTTGCACAGGAACACGTTTCCTGCGAGCCTCACGCCTGGTGTGGAACAGATTGAGGCATGACCTGGATGTAAATGACTTGACCTTCCGCACCTCTCCGTCGGGATGTTGGTTTTGGCGGCTTTGCGGAGGCCGGGGGGACCGGTCTGGACTGTAATTCTCAGGCCGTGTCCACCACACGTAGGCGGATGTTTAAAAAAAAAATTCATTCAATCTTTATTTATACTCGATAATACACTGAGTAATTAAACTCATTTACAGTGCCGTCGAGATGTTACATACACAAGTGTCACAGTGTGTTCATAAATATAAAGACATCAGACAATCAGAATAATTAAGAGCAAATTTTAAAATACATAAAAAAAAATAATAATAAAAAATCTTTTAAAAAGAATAAAATAGCTCAAAATTAAAACAGAGGTAATAATTTAAAAACAATTACATATTGTGGTGACCTGATTGGTCATTAAGGTTCTAAACCGACCCATAGACACTAGAGTGTCTAGTTTCAGTGTTTCCTGCAGGGTATTCCATGATGTAGGGGCAAAAAAGCCAAAAGCAGATCTACCAAGTTCAGTACAAACTCTAGGCACTCTAAGTGTAAGCCAAAAACTGGATCGTGTAATAATACATTTATCATCCCTTCGTTTTCAGAAAGATTCCGATCCACAGCATGGGTGTTTTAGAAAATCTCTCTGTCCACACATTAGATTCATGCTTTACTTTACCTCTATACCAAAAACAAATGCTCTGAAAAAGACGGTAATGTATTAATAGAGCAGTTGCTTATTGGAATAGTATACAGAGAAATATAACTATGGTAAGGAACACATTTATGTTTAGAAAAAAGTTACAAATTGCGCTCTGGAATAACGAGATACATTTTGGTCATTGACTTATTATGGAAATTACTATGGAAATATAAAGGTGATCGGGGACTTGAGACAAGTTATGCTATATTATGAGTTAAAATCATATAAACGATTTGATCTGTTTTGTTCTTATGGACTTATTATGTAATATGTATTCTATGGTTGGAGAATTGTGATATTTGACTTATGAATATTGAGTGAGCTTTGATTCACTTGTTTTGTCGTGAGTACTTCAATGTTTGTGGTTTTATATTTTTATTTGAAATTAGTTTGTGTTTGTATTCTAAATGTTTGGATCCCAGGAGTAGTAGTCTCACCTTGGTGTACTGTAGACTAATGGGGATCCACACTAAAACAATAAAACAATTAAATTACCCTGATGGGGAGCTCTCCATGGTCCTGATTGCAGAGAAAATACTCTGTATACCGTTTTCTTTTTTGTAATGAAATGCTTTTAAATTGAATGCGGCAAGACTACATGAAAACAAACACGTTTCCTTTTTGTCACGTATAAAGTACATGTCCATGTAGAGAATGTGCCGCATACAGTAAAAGAAGTAAAAAGAAAAAGTAAAAAGAATAGAGTCAAACCATTATACAAAACATACAATATACAATATACAAACTAACGTACAGCCTAAAGTACAAAATGAGGTACAAAATGCAAAGAATGAGGTACTAAAATGCAAACCTAAAAACGCAAAATGAGGTGAGGATGTAGTGCAAATCCTTTTGAAAATAAATAGATAACTTAATGGTGTGTGGTGTTAAAGAGTGTTTCAAGTGTCTAAAGTGAATGTTGAGGGTGAGCGTTTGTTTAAAGTGGAAAAACTACCAAATAAAACATACTACAAACATCACGCGACACAGCGGTGGCGGGCCTGTGGTGCCAGGAGAACAGCCTCTCCCTGTGGTGCCCGGAGAACAGCCTCTCCCTGTGGTGCCAGGAGAACAGCCTCTCCCTGTGGTGCCCGGAGAACAGCCTCTCCCTGTGGTGCCAGGAGAACAGCCTCTCCCTGTGGTGCCAGGAGAACAGCCTCTCCCTGAACGTCAGCAAAACCAAAGAACTGATTGTGGATTTTAGGAGGTCTGGGGCCTATAGGGACTACAGCCCCCTCAGCATCTATGGGGCACCGGTCGAGAGAGTTCTATAGAAAGTAGGGTAAACACTAAAGAAAAGTTGGATGTGTTAGTTTGTTGCATGTCTAGTTGAAAGACAGTTGGATGTCTTAGTTTGTTGGATGTCTAGGTGAAAGACAGTTGGATGTCTTAGTTTGTTGGATGCCTAGTTGAAAGACAGTTGGATGTCTTAGTTTGTTGGATGTCTAGTTGAAAGACAGTTGGATGTCTTAGTTTGTTGGATGTCTTAGTTGAGAGACAGTTGGATGTCTTAGTTTGTTGGATGCCTAGTTGAAAGACAGTTGGATGTCTTAGTTTGTTGGATGTCTTAGTTGAGAAACAGTTGGATGTGTTAGTTTGTTGGATGTCCTACTGAGAACAGTTGAATGCACTTCCGAGCTGCTTCCACATGGAGCCAACTTCTCTTGGGAACTACTTTTTCTGGCGGATGGTTTTTTCAATAAATCTTTAATTAATGTGTGTTTATTGTATAGCAATAAGGTTGGATGAATGTGCCAGTTGTATAAAAGCCATTACACCACACGCAGTCGTGGGTTGTGACAATTAGACCATGCCTAGGGGGGTCTAACAACCCTGGGCTGCGCCTCGGGCCTAACGACCACCCCTAGGCATGGTCTAATGGTCACAACCCACTCCTGCGCGTGATGTAATGCTCAAGCACACAGTAGTACACTGTAGCACTCAACACTTTGATGAACATTGTTACTCAGCTGATAGAGTGTACCCTAATTCCTGCTGACTTGTAAATGTTATGTTTTCAAATTGATTTAATATTGGCAGTTATTATTTGTATATACGTGTGGACAAAGCCTTAGCAGCTTGCTCCCAGTTGAAAGACAAGCATTCTACCTGCTTCGCCCCGAGGGGTCCATGAAGGGGAAAAAAAGAAAAATGGTACCAATCAGTTTCCATCACACCTGTATAAACGCTGCCTGGCACGTCGTACCGGATGGTGTATCCAGCAGGCCCGCCGCGGAGCTGAGCTGCCACCCGGCCGGGGACACCCGTCGCTGTGGGCGCGTAATTATGACTAATACCCAGGATGACTTGGCCCAAACATAACAGACGAGACGTGAATATGTCTCGGATGACCTGAGACATACACACCCCCGCCCCCCCGCTCCCGCGCGCGCGGCACACACCTTCGTCTCAAAACGAAACAAATTGCTCCCCCATTTGTGCCACCAAAGTGACCCTTGAATGTTCTAGTGACAAATTGGAATTGATTTGAGCCTTGGCGGAGATTTCTGGGGCCGTGACCCCAAATGCTAAAAAGCATTTTTTTTTCTTTTTTTTGTATTAGCATTCTGCTGCCGCGCACGGCTCAGACCTCACAGGCTTGATTCCGGAGCGTGAGTAAAATCAATCTGTGTCTTCTTCTCCTCTCTCTCTCTCTCTCTCTCTCTCTCTCTCTCTCTCCTCTCACTCTCCAGCACACCGCTCGCCGTGTTAGGCAATAGCGTGTTTCGATAGAAAAACATTATTCTGTGTTTAGACCGGAAGGTTATTGCTACTACTAGGAATTTGCATATGTAGAAACGTGTCGTTTTTTTTTCCCTTTTCTCCAGCCTGAATAATGTATGGGAGATGTGAATATGACTCAGAGACCAAAGTACCTCATGTCATAAAAATGTAAAAGATTCACTAAGTACATATCCTATCGCTCACATCTCATCATTTAAATGATGATTTATGTAGAATTTGTATTCCCCCCCCCCCCCATATAGTTTTTCATAGACATCATCAAAATGGTGTTTTGTAAATACTCACAGATGTTGTTCTGTTCTGTGTTCTTTTGGATGTGGACCTGAGAATGCGGTACCGTCTGCCAGACGGCATGAGCTCAAACAGTTTGTGGTTTCGAAGTTGAGCAAGTTGAGCTAACCGTCGATGTTAAAACAGGGGGGATTGCGTATGCATTATGCCGCGGCAACCTATGCGCCGCTCTGCCGCTCTACATGACAAATAAAGACGTCTTCTTCTACATGACAAATAAAGACTTCTTCTTCTGCATGACAAATAAAGACTTCTTCTTCTGCATGACAAATAAAGACTTCTTCTGCATGACAAATAAAGACTTCTTCTTCTGCATGACAAATAAAGACTTCTTCTACATGACAAATAAAGACGTCTTCTTCTGCATGACAAATAAAGACGTCTTCTTCTGCATGACAAATAAAGACTTCTTCTTCTGCATGACAAATAAAGACTTCTTCTTCTGCATGACAAATAAAGACTTCTTCTTCTGCGTGACAAATAAAGACTTCTTCTTCTGCATGACAAATAAAGACTTTTTCTTCTGCATGACAAATAAAGACGTCTTCTTCTGCATGACAAATAAAGACCTCTTCTTCTTCTGTATGACAAATAAAGACTTCTTCTTCTGCATGACAAATAAAGACTTATTCTTCTTCGGCATGACAAATAAAGACTTCTTCTTCTGCATGACAAATAAAGACCTCTTCTTCTGCTGCATGACAAATAAAGACTTCTTCTTCTGCATGACAAATAAAGTTTCAAGTTTCAAGTTTCAAGTTTCTTTAATAGTTGTCATACAGAAGTACAGAATACTTTTGTACAAAATGCTTCTTACTGTTGCGCTCCAGAGACTGTGCAAGACAAGATAAGTATGAAATAAAAACATAGTAAAATTAGAAGTAAAAAAAGAGGTCACAGTGTTCAGTTTAGACATATGTACAATGTTCGATGCAGAATAGACATAGTTACCATACAATATACAATACTGTGCAGTGTACTAATATACAATACTATATAGTGCAAGGCAGAAATGGAGAAATGGGACGAGGTGCAATTTAGGTACAATTCACAGTAGGTGTACGAGTTGTAGTGCAAATCCTTTATCAATAAATATAAAGTGTGTTCAGGTGATCTAAAGTGTGGAGAGTGGGTGCTGCAGTGTGTTGTTTGTTTGAGTGAGTGTGTGCGTGTGGGTGTGTGTGCTGTGTGCATTTGATGGTTGTTGCATAGTGATTATTGTGTGAGGTTTCTGTCCTTGCCTTCTCACTCGTTCTGTTCCTTTAACCACCCTCGCTTTGTTTTCATTCATTTTTTCTGTCAAGTATTTCAATTCCCTCGTTCACACGTTTCTCCCCGCTGACGTCATCTGAGACGTCGCTGATTGGTTCCCTCACTTCCCCACGCTTTTCAATCACATTCCCCAGCTGTCACTGCCTTTCAATCAATCGATCCCTCATTATTTATACCCCGTTTTCCCCACCCTAAGTTGTTGGTTCGTCTTGATTTGTCGCTGGATGTTTTTCCCCGTTGCTGCTGTTTCACTTTGCTATTCTCCAGGAATTCCTAGAAGCCTCCGCTTTCCTAGAAGCCTCCGCTTGGATACCTGCTCCGTGGCGCGCGCTCGCCTCCACTGTTTGTTCCTGTTCCTTTTACGCAGCTCGTCTGGGTGAGTTTTTCTAGACTGACTGTCTTGACCTAATTCCTATTTTCGTGTGTAACCTTTACACTGAAGTCTACCACCTTTTTGTCAGACAGTCACTCACCCAGCCATTAACGTTTTTGCTCTTTCCTTTATGGAATAATATTTTGGGATCTTCCACCTCCCACTGTGTATTTACACGAAGATATTATTTCACATTTGGACTGTGTTTGGATTTTTGCTCACTGTGTATTTACACGAAGATATTGTTTTCACATTTGGACTGTGTTGGATTTTTGCTCACTGTGTATTTACACGAAGATAGTATTTCACAATTGGACGGTGTTTGGATTTTTGCTCACTGTGTGTTTACATGAAGATATTCACTTGGGCTGTTTTTGGAATATTGCTCATCACTGTGTTGTTTAACACGAAGAATATAACACCCTGTCCTCCAGCTCGTTTCAAGTCTGCTCTGTCACTGACCCGTTCCCTCTCTCCCTCTCTCGGTCTTGCACAACATCTGAGAGGTCCGCCGTGAGAGTCTGCAGAGCGGTACAGAGGTCTGCTCCTGCTTCCCAAGACTACCCTTCCGGGAGAAGCTGCAGAGCAGCAGAACTTTGCCCCTTGTTCATTGTTCCTGTTTCTTGTTGACCTGCTTTCCCTGTTTCACTTATTCTAGTCACCAAATAAACAAGCCCTTGTATTTGGCAACTCTGAATCCAACTCTCTTGTGTCGTTGCGTTTGGGGTCGGTGTCAAACCATAACATTACGAACCAACCATGACGACCCCAGCCGACACAGAGGGGGTCAGAACCGCACTTGCATTTCAAGTCGAGTTGACCAGGGATCATGGTCTCCAACTAGAGCGGGCTGCGGCTGCGGTGCAGATCCTCAGGGACCAGGTCCTGCCTATGCAGGGTTCAATGGCCGCTATGGCGGGACAACAGTCCGAGATTCTCGCCCAGCTTAACTCGCTGGGCGACGCCGTTAATACTTTTCATCTCTCACACCCTCCAGGAACATTCCCCGCAGCCCCAGCAGATCTCGCACCTCGGGAACCCCTTCTCTCCGTCCCACGGCTGTTTGACGGTAATCCCGAGGAGTGTGCCACATTCATCATGCAATGTGAGTTGGTTTTCCGTCATCAGCCAAGCCGTTTTTCAGCTCATGGGTCCCGAGTGGCTTATATAACCAACCTACTTTCAGGCCATGCTGCCCAGTGGGTCACATCCTCCTGGGCAATGGAAGCAGATTTTTTGTTCTCCTACCCAGACTTCGTGGCGGAGCTCCGCAGAGTGTTCCACCATCCAGCCCGAGGTCTGGACCCTGGAGCCCGGTTGGGGACCTTCCGGCAAGGGAGCAGCAGGGTGACGGACTATGTCATGGAGTTTCGACTGGCGGCGGTGGAGAGCGGATGGAACGAACCTGCTCTTCGCCTAACCTTCATAAGGGGGCTCAGTGACGCAGTCCGGGACCAGCTCGCTACCAGGGAGGTGCCCGACTCCCTCGAGGAGCTGTTTAGCCTTGTCATCCGTATTGACGGACGCCTCCTGGAGAGAAGGCGCGAGAGGGCCCGACTGCCACCTCCTGAAGCACCCCGGACTCCTGGACGCCCCGTCCCCAACACTACTGTGGGTAACAGGCTTCCCCGTCCGGTGCGCGAGGAGGAACCCATGCAGCTGGGACGCTCTCATCTGAGCCAGGCGGAGCGTCAGGCAAGGCTCAGGTCCGGTCTCTGCCTCTACTGCGGAGGTGCGGGACACCGTATCGCCGACTGCCCTACCCGGCCAAAAGATCGGGCTCACCAAGACCCCGGGAGATCCTGGTGAGCCGTTTTTCCCATTCCCAGCGCCGCGCACCACCTGACCATCTGATGAGCGTCACCCTGGCCTGGGGGGACCAACGTGCCACGGTGGAGGCCCTCATCGACTCTGGGGCAGACGAGAACTTCCTCGACTTCGAGTTTGCCACCCAAGCCAACATACCTCTTGAGGCCCTTGTGAGGCCCTTGGAGATCTTTTCGTTGGACCAACACCGCCTGGCCGACATCTCTCAACGGACCGGCCCAGTCTTGCTGACCATTGCTGGGAACCACGTAGAGAGGATCCAGTTCCTCATTACCCAATCCCCCCTTGTCCCGGTGGTCCTGGGTAGGCCCTGGCTCGCGCTGCACGAGCCCCACATCGCCTGGGCCTCCGGTACCATCAGGGGCTGGAGCTCCTCCTGTCACGCCCGCTGTCTACAGGCGGCGTCTTGTCCCCCGCCCCGGAGACCGGCTGGTGAGTTGCCCCCGGATCCCTCGTCCGTTCCTCCCGAGTACCACGACCTCATGGAGGTATTCAGTAAGACCAGGGCTCAGTCCCTTCCACCTCACCGCCCCTATGACTGCGCCATCAACCTCCGCCAAGGGGCTCCCCTTCCCGGCAGCCGCCTCTACAGTCTGACTGCCCCGGAGAAGAAGGCGATGGATCTCTACATCTCTGAGTCATTGGAAGCAGGACTCATTCGGCCTTCCTCCTCCCCGGTGGCGGCCGGGTTCTTCTTTGTTGGAAAGAAGGATGGGGACCTGCGACCCTGCATCGACTATCGTCAGCTCAACGAGATCACCATCAAGAACAAATACCCCCTACCTCTCATGAGCTCCACCTTCGAGCCACTGACCCAGGCCTCGTTCTTCACCAAGCTGGATCTCCGAAGTGCCTATCATCTTGTCCGTATCCGTGAGGGCGATGAATGGAAGACCGCCTTCAAGACCCCCAGGGGCCACTATGAGTACCTTGTGATGCCGTTCGGTCTCACCAACGCCCCGGCGGTATTCCAGGCACTCATGAACGATGTCCTCCGTGACATGCTGGAGGTGTTCGTGGTGGTGTACCTGGACGACATTCTTATCTTTTCCAGGACCCTCGAGGAACACATCCTGCATGTCCGCCGGGTGCTGGAGCGCCTTCTCCACAATCGGCTCTTCGTCAAGGCGGAGAAGTGCCGTTTCCACTCCAACTCCGTCGACTACCTGGGCTTCATCGTGGAGAAGGGCTTGACCCGAGCGGATCCTCGCAAGATCCAGGCTGTGGAGGATTGGCCGGAACCCACCACTCGGAAGGAGCTTCAGAGTTTCCTCGGGTTCGCAAACTTCTACCGAAGGTTCATCCGGAACTACAGCCAAGTGGCGGAGCCTCTTACCAAGCTGACCTCCCCCGCTCTGCCGTTCGACTGGTCCCCAGCGGCATGCGCTGCGTTCCGCTCCCTCAAGAGAAGGTTCACTTCCGCTCCTATCCTGCTCCACCCTGACCCCAAGAGACAGTTCATCGTGGAGGTGGACGCCTCGGATTCTGGCCTGGGCGCTGTCCTATCCCAGCGTTCTCCTTCCGACCAGAAGGTACATCCTTGCGCCTTCTACTCGCGTCGCTTCCTCCCCGCCGAGAGGAACTACGACACCGGCAATCGGGAGCTACTGGCGGTCGTGGCGGCTCTGGAGGAGTGGCGTCATTGGCTAGAGGGTGCCGAGGAGCCTTTTACCATCTGGACGGACCACAAGAACCTAACGTTCATCCGCGCTTCCAGGCGCCTCAACGGTCGGCAGGCGAGATGGGCCAGTTTCCTCAGTCGGTTCGACTTCTCGCTGACCTTCCGCCCCGGTTCCCGCAACACGAAGGCCGACTCCCTGTCCCGGATGCACTCCAAGGGGGCTCCACCCTCTGAGGACCCATCTCCCATCATCCCGGAGGCCCGAGTGGTTGGAGCCATCACCTTGGGCATCGAGGGTGTGGTGAGGCGTGCCCTACGCTTCCAACGTGCTCCAAGCAACGTCCCTAGGAGCCGTCTCTTCGTCCCTGACTCTGTCCGGTCCCAGGTACTGCTGTGGGGCCATACCAGCCGGTTCGCCTGCCACCCAGGCGTCCATCGCACGTTCTCCTTCCTGGCTCGTCGTTTCTGGTGGCCCACCATGCGAAACGACGTCAAGGAGTTCGTATTGGCCTGCGCGGTCTGTGCCCGCAGCAAGGCCTCTCACCAGGCACCCTCCGGGCTCTTGCAGCCACTTCCCGTTCCAAGCCGTCCGTGGTCACATGTGGCGCTCGACTTCGTCACTGGACTACCCTCCTCCCAGGGGAACACCTGCCTTCTGACCGTGGTGGATCGATTCAGCAAGGGGGTCCACCTCGTGGCCCTCTCCAAGCTTCCCTCAGCAGCCGAGACGGCGGACCTCCTGACGCACCACGTGTTCCGCCTTCACGGTTTCCCCCAGGACATCGTCTCTGACCGGGGGCCCCAGTTCACCTCCCAGGTTTGGCGGGCTTTCTGCAAGGGATTGGGGGCAACGGTCAGTCTCTCCTCCGGCTACCATCCCCAGACAAACGGGCAGACGGAGAGGATGAACCAGAGCGTGGAGTCTGCTCTTCGGTGTGTGGCAGCCGAGAGGCCGGCATCCTGGAGTCGTTTCCTTCCCTGGGTTGAATACTCGATCAACTCAATGGTCAGTTCCGCCACCGGCCTCTCCCCCTTTGAGGCCTCCCTAGGCTACCAGCCCCCTCTTTTTCCCGCACTGGAGACGGAAGTGGCAGTTCCCTCCGTGCAGGTCCACCTCGACCGCTGCCGTCGCGTTTGGGAGATCACCAGGACCGCGCTGCTCCGGACATCTGAGCGCGCCTGTCGTGGTGCCGACCGGCGCCGGGTTCCCGCGCCGACTTACCGCCCTGGGCAGAGGGTGTGGCTCTCCGCGAAGGACCTCCCGCTACGGTCCTCGGCCAAGAAACTCAACCCTCGCTTCGTCGGTCCTTTCGAGGTCCTGAAGGTACTCAGTCCGGCGGCCCTGCGCCTGAAGCTTCCTGCATCCATGCACATCCACCCCGTGTTCCATGTCTCCCGGGTTAAGCCCGTCTCCCTCAGTCCCCTTATGCCTCCGGCTCCTGATCCACCGCCTCCTGTGCTAGTGGATGGTCACCCCCAGTGGCAGGTCCGCCGGTTGATGGGCGTTCGTCGGCGGGGCCGGGGATTCCAATACCTGGTGGACTGGGAGGGTTACGGCCCTGAGGAGCGTAGCTGGGTCTCCCGGCAGCTCATCGTGGATCCCGGCTTGATCACCGACTTCCATCGGGCCCATCCTGACGAGCCGGGTCGGCCTGGTCGCCGGGCGGCTCCCGTTGAGGGGGGGGGGGGGGGGGGGGGGGGTACTGTGAGGTTTCTGTCCTTGCCTTCTCACTCGTTCTGTTCCTTTAACCACCCTCGCTTTGTTTTCATTCATTTTTTCTGTCAAGTATTTCAATTCCCTCGTTCACACGTTTCTCCCCGCTGACGTCATCTGAGACGTCGCTGATTGGTTCCCTCACTTCCCCACGCTTTTCAATCACATTCCCCAGCTGTCACTGCCTTTCAATCAATCGATCCCTCATTATTTATACCCCGTTTTCCCCACCCTAAGTTGTTGGTTCGTCTTGATTTGTCGCTGGATGTTTTTCCCCGTTGCTGCTGTTTCACTTTGCTATTCTCCAGGAATTCCTAGAAGCCTCCGCTTTCCTAGAAGCCTCCGCTTGGATACCTGCTCCGTGGCGCGCGCTCGCCTCCACTGTTTGTTCCTGTTCCTTTTACGCAGCTCGTCTGGGTGAGTTTTTCTAGACTGACTGTCTTGACCTAATTCCTATTTTCGTGTGTAACCTTTACACTGAAGTCTACCACCTTTTTGTCAGACAGTCACTCACCCAGCCATTAACGTTTTTGCTCTTTCCTTTATGGAATAATATTTTGGGATCTTCCACCTCCCACTGTGTATTTACACGAAGATATTATTTCACATTTGGACTGTGTTTGGATTTTTGCTCACTGTGTATTTACACGAAGATATTGTTTTCACATTTGGACTGTGTTGGATTTTTGCTCACTGTGTATTTACACGAAGATAGTATTTCACAATTGGACGGTGTTTGGATTTTTGCTCACTGTGTGTTTACATGAAGATATTCACTTGGGCTGTTTTTGGAATATTGCTCATCACTGTGTTGTTTAACACGAAGAATATAACACCCTGTCCTCCAGCTCGTTTCAAGTCTGCTCTGTCACTGACCCGTTCCCTCTCTCCCTCTCTCGGTCTTGCACAACATCTGAGAGGTCCGCCGTGAGAGTCTGCAGAGCGGTACAGAGGTCTGCTCCTGCTTCCCAAGACTACCCTTCCGGGAGAAGCTGCAGAGCAGCAGAACTTTGCCCCTTGTTCATTGTTCCTGTTTCTTGTTGACCTGCTTTCCCTGTTTCACTTATTCTAGTCACCAAATAAACAAGCCCTTGTATTTGGCAACTCTGAATCCAACTCTCTTGTGTCGTTGCGTTTGGGGTCGGTGTCAAACCATAACATATTGTTCGTTTAGCGATTATTGTTTGTTTAGCAGCCTGATGGCCTGGGGATAGAAGCTTCTTCTGAGTCTTTCTGTGCTTGCCTTAAGACTCCGGTATCGCTTGCCTGACCGCAGCAGTTCAAAGAGGCAGTTGTTCGGGTGGCTCGAGTCCTTAATAATTCTCTTAGCCTTCCCCTTGCACCGCTTGATGTAAATGTTCTGGAGGGTGGGAAACCCCCCTCCAATTGTGCGTTTGGCTGAACGTGTCACTCTTTGTAGTCTGCTACGGTCTTGTGCAGTGCTATTCACAAACCAGGAGGTGATGTTGCCGGTCAGGATGCTCTCTATTGTACATGAGTAGAAGTTCCTAAGGATCTTCTGACTGACTTGGAACTTCCTTAGGCGCCTGAGGAAGTAGAGGCGTTGTCGTGCCTTCTTCACAACACTGTCAATGTGTGTGGTCCATGTCAAGTCCTCGGATATGTGGGCTCCGAGGTACTTGAAACTGTTCACTCTCTCAACCGGTGCCCCGTCGATGCTGAGGGGGCTGTAGTCCTTGACCCTCGACCTCCTGAAGTCCACAATCATCTCTTTTGTTTTGCTGACGTTCAGGGAGAGGCAGTTCTCCTGACACCACTGTGACAGGTTCTCTACCTCTTCCAGGTAGGCCCTTTCGTCGTTGGCAGAGATCAGGCCCACCACTACTGTGTCATCAGCCAATTTGATGATGGTGTTGTTGTTCCGCTGTGCTACGCAGTCATGTGTGTACAGGGAGTAGAGGAGGGGGCTCAGAACACAGCCCTGGGGGGCCCCTATGTTGAGCGTGATGGATGAGGAGGTGCAGTTGCCGGCTCTTACCACCTGGGGTCTGCCCGTCCAAGACCCACTGGCACAGGTCATAGTTCAAGCCCAGGTCCCTGAATTTGAACTGGCGCTGCTCTGATGGCTGCCTTTCTGATCGCTCCGTCGAGACTGTGCTTTCTTTTGTTAATTTTTATAGTATTAGGAGTTTTATTTGCACCAACTGTTGGTGCATTATATGTGTATGACCGTCAGTCAATCATTGACATTGGATTAAGGAAAACTTACCGTTTGGATTGCTCTCTGGATCGGATCGCTGAACAGCAGAAATGGCCCGCCGAGATCCTTTGTTATCATGGCCAAGACCAGGAGGAGAAACCGCCGCGAAGACGTGGAAAGAGAGCGGGGGTCCGAAACAGACTGAGGTCCAAACGACACAGAACCACATTGCCCAGCATATTGTTGGCCAATGTGCAATCGATAGGAAATAAACTGGATGACATCAGAGCACGGATCCAATTCCAGAGGGACATTCGGGATTGTAACGTCCTCTGTTTCACAGAAACTTGGCTGAGTCCAGATGTCCCGAATCACGCAATAGAACCGGCAGACCACTTCTTCGTTCTCCGCAAGGACCGGACGGCAGAAGAGTCACTAAAGACGAGAGGAGGCGGCATTGCCTTCATGATAAACAAGGAGTGGTGCGATTTAGGCAACACAAAGGAACTGTCTAACCACTGCTCCCCAGACCTGGAGTTTATCACGATAAAATGTCGACCCTTCTTCCTCCCAAGAGAGTTAACGTCCATCATCCTCATCGGAGTGTACATTCCACCACACGCGAACACTGGGGTCGCACTTTCAAAACTTCACGACGAGGTAAACAAACTCCAGGCAGCTAATGTTGACGCCGCCATTTTGGTTCTGGGTGATTTTAACAGCGCGCGTCTTAAAAAGGTGCTGCCGAATTTCTATCAGCATGTGACCTGTCCCACCAGAGGCGAGAACATATTAGACCATGTATACTCGCAATTTAAGAATGGGTACAAGTCACAGGCTCTTAGTCCATTCGGTAAAAGCGATCACGCTGCAATATTTCTTTTGCCAAAGTACAAACAAAGTCTCAAGCGAACGCCGGTGGTCTCGCGAGAGGTTAAGCGTTGGGCCGTGACGTCAGAGGAGTCACTCCAAGCTGTACTGGGAAGTACAGACTGGAGTGTATTCCGTGATAACACAGCCAATATTAACGAATACACCGAAACGGTGATTGACTATGTCTGTACTCAGGTAGAAGAAACAATCCCCTCCACCAAAATTAAAATCTACCCAAATCAAAAGCCCTGGGTAGACAAATCCGTCCGTGAGGCTCTGAAAGTGCGCACATCAGCATACAACACCGGGCTGGTGACAGGCAACATGGAAGAACACAAGATGGCAAGATACAACGTCAGGAGAGCAGTAATAGAGGCAAAACGGCGTTACAGGGATAAAGTTGAACTTCAGTTTGAACAGGCTGACTCTAGAGGCATGTGGCAGGGCCTCAGAACAATGACAGACTACAAAGGAACCCCCCTCAAACTGAACAGTGACATCTCCTTAGCAAATGATCTCAATTCCTTCTATGCGAGGTTTGAGGCTGTGAATAACAACACCAGCCTACAAACCACGGCAATGGGGGGGGGGGGGGGGGGTCTGCTGATGGAGACTCAGTGTTCAGGGTAACAGAGCATGAGGTGAGACGGATCTTTAAAAAAGTGAATATCAGGAAGGCAGCAGGACCGGACGGCATCCCCGGCCGCGTCCTAAAAGTCTGTGCCGACCAACTGGCCCCGGTATTCACTGACATCTTCAACCTGTCCTTGGAACAGGCTGTCATCCCCACCTGTCTGAAGAAGTCCACCATCATCCCTGTACCCAAAAAATCTACGCCCGCTTGCCTCAACGACTACCGCCCTGTAGCCCTCACCTCCATAGCCATGAAGTGCTTTGAGAAGCTAGTGAAGGGCTACATCTGTTCCTCCCTCCCCATCAACCTGGACCCTCTGCAATTTGCATATCGCCCCAACAGGTCCACGGAGGACGCCATAGCCCATGTGCTGCACACAGCAGCATCACATCTGGACAAGAGGCAGGGGAACTATGTGAGAATGCTGTTCATCGACTACAGCTCAGCATTCAATACCATAGTCCCCTCCAAACTCATAGCCAAAAAGACCTCTTCTTCTGCTGCATGACAAATAAAGACTTCTTCTTCTGCCTGACAAACAAAGACTTCTTCTTCTGCATGACAAATAAAGACGTCTTCTTCTGCATGACAAATAAAGACCTCTTCTTCTTCTGCATGACAAATAAAGACTTCTTCTTCTGCATGACAAACAAAGACTTCTTCTTCTGCATGACAAATAAAGACTTCTTCTTCTGCATGACAAATAAAGACATCTTCTTCTGCATGACAAATAAAGACTTCTTCTGCTGCATGACAAATAAAGACCTCTTCTTCTGCTGCATGACAAATAAAGACCTCTCTTCTCTGTACCAAAACTTTTCATCCCCCCCCCCCCACCTACAACCCCCCCCCCCCCCCCCCCCCCAGGGGACGCTGGGTAAAAACGTATCAGGACAAACAGCCACAGGCACGCTTCGATGAGAAATGGCAGCTTTGGAAACACAGATAGTGTGAGGCTGTAAAGTCACATGTAGCACATTTTATGCCATTTTATTATTTCTCTGCGTTGGAGGGCGATACGGGGGGCGCTGCTCCTGCTGCTGCTCGACTGAGTAATTCCAGCAGAGTGATAAGCGGCTGGATAAGCATAATGAGGGTTGAGGTGTGACGTTTCTGCTTGATTCTCTGTTGTTCCTGCACATCTGTGCTGGTTTGCAGCCCAGGCCGCCCGTCGGCACGGATTCCAGTGGATGTTTTGATGCACAGACGTGGTCTCTCTCCGCCCAATCTGCACGCGTGTGTGTGGTTTGGCGTGTGTGTGTGTGTGTGTGGTTTGGTGTGTGTGTGGTTTGGCGTGTGTGTGTGTGTGTGTGGTTTGGCGTGTGTGTGTGTGTGCGTGTTGTTTGGCGTGTGTGTGTCCGTGTGGTTTGGTGTGTGTGTGTGGTTTGGTGGGTGGGTGTGTCTGTGTGGTTTGGCGTGTGTGTGTGTGTGCGTGTTGTTTGGCGTGTGTGTGTCCGTGTGGTTTGGTGTGTGTGTGTGGTTTGGTGGGTGGGTGTGTCTGTGTGGTTTGGCATGTGTGTGTGTGTGTGTGCGTGTGTGGTTTGGTGGGTGGGTATGTGTGTGTGTGTGTATGGTTTGGCGTGTGTGTGTGTGTCTATCTCTGCCTTTCCTCTGGTGCTGTGAGCCGCATCCTCTCCTGGTCTGACCACCCGCCAAGTCCGTCCCCTTCAGGGGGCGGGGCTTCTTCCTGATGAGTATAGGAC
>NC_140175.1:13783715-13810084 GCF_963971535.1 Notolepis coatsorum
AAAGAGAGAGGGAGAGAGAGCAGGCAAGAGAGAGGGTGGGGGGGGTGAATTGGGAAATGCAAGCCTGAGATTGGAGAGGGATCGTGGGCAACTGGGAGCCTCAGGGTCCCTTTAGCAGCTGGCCAAGGTTCATTAGTGGTTGTTTGTGGGCCCTCAACATGATCTCAGACCAGGGGCCATGCACTAGGCGATGTCTGTCACCAGTGATCCAAGGTCGGGCCTTTCCCCAGCCTGGGGCCCCTGGGGCCAGAGTCATCTGCACTGGAGAGATGATGATGATGATGATGATGATGATGATGATGATGATGATGATGATGATGATGATGATGATGATGATGATGATGATGATGATGATGATCATCAATGACAAAACTGAGGAAAACAAAAATAAACTAGGCTGCAGTAAAAAACTCAAAACCAGGTTCTCAAACATAAACATAAAGACGGACAACACGCTCATCACAGACAAGCTGGATGTAGCCAATTACTTAAACACTTTCTTCACAAACATAGCCACAACACTGGTAAACAAACTACCCTCCCACTCAGGGCATTATGGGGTAGAACACATAGTAGCATACTACAAGAACCTAGGCGTCCACAAAGACGACTTCAAACTGGAAATGGTAACTACAGATGAGGTACTCAATAAACTGAGCGCCCTCCAACCGAACAAGGCCACTGGCCATGACAACATCCCCTCCAAATTCCTCAGAGACGCAGCAGCCGCCATCACCCCAGTCATCACACACATAATAAACCTCTCCATAAAACAGGGACACGTCCCCAAGGACTTCAAAATTGCGAGAGTAACACCCCTGCACAAAAAGGGCAGTAAATTAGACCCAGGCAACTACCGCCCTGTTTCTATCCTTACATCCATCTCGAATGTCATGGAAAAAATAGTATACGAACAGATCGAAAAGTACCTTGCGGAAAAAAATCGAATCTACGAATTCCAATCTGGCTTCAGAACATCCCACTCCACTGACACATGCCTTCTCTATTTGAACGACCACATCAAACAAGAGGTGGACGCGGGCAAATACTGCGGCATGGTCATGCTGGACCTACAAAAGGCCTTCGACACTGTCAATCACACCATTCTGATTGACAAGCTAAAAGCAATTGGTTTTGATAGTCTATCAGTGAGCTGGATACAATCCTACCTGGAGGGGAGAGAACATATGGTGGAGGTAAACGGTACCCTACCCCCCCCCCCCCCCCCCCCCTCACAGTGAGCTGTGGTGTTCCACAAGGAAGCATACTAGGACCACTACTATTCCTAATTTATGCAAATGACATGTCGTCAGCTTGTGACTGCAACTTGTTCCTGTTTGCGGACGACTCAGCCCTGCTGGTCTCTGACAAGAACAAGTTACAGGTTGAAAAAGCCCTCAGCTCAGAACTAGGCAAAATCTGCATATGGCTCGCGGACAACAAACTATCATTACACATGGGCACAGAGTCCATTCTCTTCGGTTCAAATAACAAACTCAGCAAGACCGACGGCTTCTCGGTTACAGTGGGTGACAATATTGTCACAAGGAAAGATGAAATTACCTACCTGGATTCCATCCTAGAGGCTAATCTTTCCTGTGACAAAATGGCATGTAATAAAAAAAAGTCAACCAACGAACTCGATTCTTGTACCGGATCTCCTCTCTGGTAAACAAGAATACCCTGAAGACTCTAGCAGGAGCACTCATTCAAGGGTACTACGACTATGCTTGCACCTCATGGTACCAAAGCACCTCAAAGGCACTAAAAAACAAATTACAAGCATCTCAAAACAAGCTAGTCAGACTACTGCTTGACCTGACTCCTAGAACCCACCTCACCCCTGCCCACTTTGACAACCTAGGATGGCTTAGAGTAGACGACAGAGTACAGCAACTTGCAATGGGCCTGGTCTACAAGATACACTACGCGACCAAGGTACCCATGTACATGTCAAAATACTTCCCAAAGGTCAGTGAATACCACGATCACAACACCAGAGGGAGCTCCACAAATCATGTTAAACCCAGATTCGGCTCAAACAAGGGACTAAACACGTTTCGCAATTATGCCACATCAATGTGGAACGCCCTACCCAAAGCTGTAAAGGAATGTGAATCACTACCCACTTTCAAAGACACTCTCAAAAAACACCTACGGGAGACTGCAATTCGAAACTGGCCCCTACAAACGTCCTAACCCAGTTGCACAGTAAATGACCAAGTATGGCTTTGTCAGTATTCCAATGTACAGTGTCGTCCCCCCCCTACCCAACCCCCCCCCCCCCCCACCTCCAATGTACAGCCCCCACCCAACCCCACCCCACCCACCCAACCTCCTCCAATGTACAGTTTCTACGTCAAATGTATATACACTTTTTTTCTGGACACTTTTGTATCACAAACAGTACTGTATTTGCAAATCTGATATGTCATAAATGTATAGATGTAGCAGTACTGTCTATCTGTATGTCATGTATGCTATGTGAGACTGTTGTTCATTGACTACAGCTCAGCGTTCAACACCATAGTCCCCACCAGACTGGTGGACAAGCTGATCGAGCTGGGTCTGAGCTCCACCCTGAGCGCCTGGGTACTGGACTTTCTGAGTGAAAGACCCCAGGCGGTCAGGGTGGGGGGTCAGACCTCCAACACCATCACCCTGAGCATCGGGTCCCCCCATGGCTGTGTTCTAAGCCCCCTGCTGTACTCACTCTACACACACGATTGTGTGGCCAAGTTCAGCTCCAACTCCATAGTGAAGTTCGCAGACGACACGGTGGTGGTGGGGCTGATCTCGGACAACGACGAGAAGGCCTACCGGGAGGAGGTTGAGGTACTGGAACGCTGGTGCCAGGACAACAGCCTGCTCCTGAACATTGGTAAAACCAAGGAGCTGATCGTGGATTATAGGAGAGGACAGCAGGAGACACACACACCACTGATGATTAACGGGGCTACCGTGGACAGGGTGAGCAGCTTTAAGTACCTGGGGGTCCACATCTCAGAGGATCTGCCATGGTCAACACACATAGACACAGTAGTAAAGAAGGCGAAACAGCGCCTCTACCACCTGAGACAGTTAAGGAAGTTCAGAGTATCGGGGAAGATACTCCAGTCCTTCTACTCAGGAGCTGTAGAGAGCATCTTGACCGGAAACATCACTGCCTGGTATGGAAACAGCACGGCACAGGACGAGAAGGCCCTACAGAGAGTGGTGCGCTCAGCCGAGCGTACCACGGGTATTGCACTACCTCCCCTGCAGGTTCTATACAACAAGAGGTGCAAATCCAGAGCCTGCAGGATAATGAAAGACCCTCACCACCCCAATAACAGCCTGTTCCAGCCTGCGAACCCCAGCTACTAGGACAGAGCGACTTAGGCTCAGCTTCTTTTCCCAGGCCATCAGAGCCTTGAACAATGAACATTGAGTGCCACAGAACACTGAACTATCCACACACAAGCACACATGAACACACACACGACACGCACACTGTGCACGCTCACACACTAGCAGCCACTTAACACTTTAACATGAGCGGGCACACACTCATGCTGCACACACGCACACTTATGGCCAAAAGGAAAGGCCACTTTAAATTAGAATAACAGGAACAGTGTATTGCACTACCGAAGCTACCTAGCATGTCCTATATGCTCTGTAAATAACTATGTACAGATACCGAGATGTCACACCATGTTACCTGTTACCTGTTTATTGCACAATGTTGTTTTTTATTGGATTCTATTATATGTTGTACAACTGTATTGCACATCGTTGCGGGCAAGACCACCCGCATTTCATTGTATACTTGTATGCCGTGACAATTAAAACTCTTGACTTGACTATGTCATATATGTTATGATGAATTGAAAATGGGGGACCCTGATGTAAACAAGACGAAAGTCTTTCTCTGGTCTGCATCCCCTTAACAATTGTATGTATTGAGCTGTACTGTACTGTACCCATTCTGCAATCTGTTAATAAACTTTTCAATCAATCAATCAATGGTACAGTGATACAGTGGAGGTGCCGTGTGAGGTTATGACAAAAGGCAGGCACGCACACACACACACACACACACACACACACACACACACACACACACACACACACACACACACACACACACACACACACACACACACACACACACACACACACACACACACACACACACACACACACACACACACACACACACACACACACACACACACACACACACACACACACACACACACACACATGGGAAATGACTCCTATTAAATGATAACATGTTGGTGATACACTCACGTGCAAAGGTCATGTTGTTCATTATTTCCCGCACATATTTCCCGCACATTACACACAGGCAGAATGGACAGCCTCAGTAGGCTCTTCATTGATTAGGCTAGATATGGTATTAATGGGTCTTTCTTTCACTCTCTCTTTCTCTTTCTGTATTTATCTGTATTCATCATCCGTATTCTCTTTATTCTCTCTCTCCCAATGTGGAGGACAAATTATTCATGACACTCTATCTCTCTATCGCTCTCTCTCTCTATCTCTCTCTTTCTCCCCTCTCTTAGCTGCAGGCCTAAACACAGGCTACACACAGGCATGATCAAATCAATGCAATCATGCTTTTCATACAGTAGTACATGGCGTTGGCGCGCACCCTTACAAGCGCCTTTGTACTAAAAATGTTTTTCAAATGTCATTAACCGCACCATTATCCAACGCGGTACCCACGGTGCGTCGTTCAATCTCGTCCTATGTGTCGTGTGAATGTGTGAGTGACAGCTTGCGGAGTGGGCTATGAGCTGATTTGTCTTTGCAATAAAGGCCCCTAGGGCGACAGAAGCCCCACAGCAAGTGGAAACAGATACTGTGGAGAGAGACGGCACCGCCGACGTGATTTACACTCCCTCTCTCCGTGAGCTACATCGTTATTACAGTTTACCACCGCGTGTTGGAACTTCCGTGGCTCCCGCCAAACACAAGGGAAATACAGATCAATCAGATTGACCTCGTTTGGATGAGACAGCTGCTCATAGAGATCGGTGGATTTCATGTTTTGTTTTTCTCACCTGTATGTCATTCTCTACATAGACAGACCTACTGTATCTCCACACTATGTTGGCAGCAGAGATGTCTGGCAGAGTCCCTCATCATCATTGCACAATGGGTGGGGGGCTGTCCTTGGTTGTTTGTATTCCTCAAACCAATCACAATTGTCTGATCAGCCCCAAAATGCAACTTACAAGATGGCATCAGGGGACAAATGATTTGTTGTAAAAAGAGTCCCATCATAAGAGTGTACTGTAGCTTGCCGTTTGGCCAGGTGTTTTTTCTTTTCAGAATGATTACCCGTTGTCATGTCAGAAGAGAGACAGAAGCAATGAATCAGCTTCAATTCATCAACCGTCTAACTAATGTCTGTAAAGCACCAGCTTGTAAAGGTTTGACTGTCCTTCAAAGGTTTGACTGTCCTTCAAATGTTTGACTGTCCTATCAAAAATGGGTTGTTTGTATTTCTCAAGCCAATCACAATCCTCTGGGCAGCCCCAAAACGGCATCTTACAAGATGTTTCGTCATCGACGTTTCCCATCATGAGAGTGTAGCTTGCTAGCTCACAGACTTGTTGTTGTTGATCCCAGAGTCATGGATTTTGGAAATTATGAAAAAAAAGTGAATGGATAAGGAAATTGCAGTTTTGTCTATGAAAGTAGTCAGCACCAATGGGCTAATATTCTGTAAATCAGACTACCCACATGTAGACCACCTCTGTATCCTACTATATAGTACCTACAAAATCCTTGTGCAAAACACATGCAGTATTAATAATTTAACCATAATGCGATTTGACCTTGTCGGACCTTGTCGGATCAGGCTCCTTGTTTCACCTTGTTGTACGGCCTGGGACGAGCCTGCGAATGAAGCCGGACGCCGCGCCGATCCACTAATGCCTTTCTCATTACACACCTCTGTCTCGCTCGCTCTCTTTCAACGACGTCTATATTTCTCGCGTGCTCTCCGCCCACTCTTCTGATGCCCACATGTGATCTATATATACGGGGAGGAGATGGCGGATACAAGCACAGAGGGAAATGATTGGCCTCGGAGAACATTAATCAGAGGTCTTTAACAATCAGCCGTGCGGTGTGCGTGCACATGAGAGCAGAGAGAGAGAGAGAGAGAGAGAGAGAGAGAGAGAGAGGGAGAGAGAGAGATAGAGAGAGAGAGAGAGAGAGAGAGAGAGAGAGAGAGAGAGAGAGAGAGAGAGAGAGAGAGAGAGAGAGAGAGAGAGAGAGAGAGAGAGAGAGAGAGAGAGAGAGAGAGAGAGAGAGAGAGAGAGAGAGAGAGCTGGAAGGAATATAATTCAGCGCTGACATGAATGAGAGTATCCATAAAAAGCTGTCAGATTAGGTGAACCACTTCTTCGGTCTGGATTTATTACCTCTACGGGGCCGAGGACCGACGGTGAATACACTCTGCATGTCGATGAGGGCCGAGCCGGCCGGCTGCTGGAGAGATGTCAGATGGAATCACACTCCATTAAGTTCCCGCCAGAGTGTGTGTGTGTGTGTGTGTGTGTGTGTGTGTGTGTGTGTGTGTGTGTGTGTGTGTGTGTGTGTGTGTGTGTGTGTGTGTGTGTGTGTGTGTGTGTGTGTGTGTGTGTGTGTGTGTGTGTGTGTGTGTGTGTGTGTGTGTGTGTGTGTGTGTGTGTGTGTGTGTCTGGTGAGGGGGTAATGGGGGTAGGGATGTTGGTTAGGGGTGTGTGGGGAGGGGGGGGTCTGAGGATGGAGTGAAGAGAAAGAGAGAGTCTGTGTGTGTGACCTCTGACCCTAGAGATGATTTCTGTAGGCTAATTACATGATTGTTACCCGGTACAGGGTCCAGGAGAGCTTAAAGTGACATGTTATAGAAGGTGGGTGTTGCCTAGTCTTTGTACGGATGTGGCAGTCTGACATGATATTTAGGCACAGAGGGGAAGTGACAAAGGTACACCTTGCTGTCTGGCCAGGTTGTTTAGAAGTTGTCAGATGAACACGCTTTTTCAGAATTAATACCCTTTGTCATGTCAGAAGGGAGACACAAGCAATGAATTCGGTTCAATGAATCAATTGTCTGATTTTTCAAGCCAGGAACACCGTCTTACTAATGTTTTTAAAGCACCAGTCACTAACTAACTATCACTAACACACAATAACCCCATATCACTGTCACTAACACACAATAACCCCATATCACTATCACTAACATATAATAACCCCATATCACTGTCGCTAACACACAATAACCCCATATCACTGTCACTAACACACAATAACCCCATATCACTGTCACTAACACACAACAACCCCATATCACTATCACTAACACAAAATAACCCCATATCACTGTCACTAACACACAATAACCCCATATCACTATCACTAACACACAATAACCCCATATCACTGTCACTAACACACAATAACCACATATCACTGTCGCTAACACACAATAACCCCATATCACTGTCACTAACACACAATAACCCCATATCACTGTCACTAACACACAATAACCCCATATCACTGTCACTAACACACAATAACCCCATATCACTATCGCTAACACACAATAACCCCATATCACTGTCACTAACACACAATAACCCCATATCACTGTCACTAACACACAATAACCCCATATCACTGTCACTAACACACAATACCCCCATATCACTGTCACTAACACATAATAACCCCATATCACTGTCACTAACACATAATAACCCCATATCACTGTCACTAACACACAATAACCCCATATCACTATCACTAACACACAATAACCCCATATCACTGTCACTAACACACAATAACCGGCACTGTCACTAACACACAGTAACCCCATATCACTGTTGTAACTGAGGGGTACAATTCCCTGACTGTATTACTAGATATGATACTTACTACCACTACCTTTGTACTTTATATTCGGCCACCCAGTACTCGGCATAAATATATTATGATAAACACTCTCACGTAGATGAAACGGATCCAACACAAATGTACGAAGTCGAAGTATGTATTTATTCCTACACAGCAATGGTGTGTAGAGCAAGCACTTAATCACTTAATTACATTTATGAATTGAAATAGTATGCACTTTTATGGCAAAGAGTATTCGTCGGTATATCAATAGAGAATGTCCAATCTCTGATGGCGCAGGTGGTAAATATACGACCTGGAATAGTTAAGGAATAATAGCAATGATACTTTAATGATTATAGAACTGGATACACTAGGGGGGAATTCCGGTCGCTTGTAAGACAACTGGAGAAGGGGGGGGGGGGGGGTAGAGTCTGGCTGTATCCGTCTGGCCGAGGGTATCCTGGGAGAACCCACGGTTGTGCGGCTCGGTGCCTCAGCGATCCTCGATCCACAGATGAAAGCAGTTGGACTCTCTGTGGGCCGGCTTCCTTCGGTCCACGTTGGAGAGACGTGAAGCGACCTCGTCGTGTAGAGCGTCTCCTCACCTGTCGTCCTCTCCGGGGGGGGGGTTTCCAACACACGGCAGTGTTGGTCTTTATCCATAGAATAATCACTGTATACAAAGCATAATCCGTGCCTGGGAAGGCGGGCTGTCGTCGGTAGAATAATCCGGTATGCAGGTCCACTCGCTCGTCGGCTCTGGGGCTCCTCGGGTGCAGCCTCACATGGGGTCGGCCACCCTGGATAAGCAGCCAGTTCTCTGCCCGAAACGATGGGGTACTGACTACGATAGTATTCTCACAGCACGAAGCACTACATATGAATAGACTATTATTAGCTTAATAGACTACGTCCAACTCGACGATATAGTGCCAAATATGACTATTCAAATATTAATATACACGATGTCTCAATACCGATGGTAGGCCGAACTTGGCCTTACTCCCACACGTGGCGTCGCGGGGAGGCTTTACGTCTGTCACTCTATTGGAGGGTAAGAAACTGGACTAAAAAAGGAAGTCCTACTTTAGTAGCGCAGTATATATACGCACTATGAACAAATAGTACCGTTAGTGGTGCGGTAGCCAGATTCCTACGCGGAACTAGGACTTGTTCGTACATGTTGAGCGGTACGTTTGAACTGGGTCTGGGGGGTATGGCAGCCTGGCACCAAGGTCTCGACCAATAGTAGAATGGAGACTATTATGGGATGTTCAGTAGGCTAGAATGGATATTCAATGCATATTGTACAAGGAATATACAAGGGATATCAGGGAATATTAGAGAATATACAAATACAATTAAATATATATATATAAATAAATATATATATTCGGTTTAATCTGGCCCTTCACAACAGCCACCCCCTGATTGGTCCCAGACCTAATCAGTTAAGCAGAGACAGATTAATCGCGTTGTCTATTTACACATAAGGGTTTGCTGTAGGGGTCAGTCAACTTCACAAAGTCATATGGTTATAGGGTCATGGTCATCATCGATTGTGTCTGGGAGTCGGGGCAGTTCTATGAGCCTCGCCACGGGACGGGTGTAAGTGCGACCCTGGACAAGCACTTCAGCTGCTCGGACCTTGCCGTCGGCACCGGTGATCACTTTGCTTACGCGGCCGGCCGGCCACATAGCTCTGGGCAGTGATTGATCAATAATCATGACGACCGTTCCTTCTGTCAAATTGTCTCTCTCCTTTACCCACTTCTGGCGGGTCTGTAGAGACGGTAGGTAGTGTAGTAGGAAACTGCTCCAAAACTTGTCGGCTAATACTTGGCTGTACCTCCACATTCGTCGGCCGTTCGCTTCTTCAGGCCGGTACATTGTCTGGGGTAACGCGGGATCTAGCCGCCCCATCAGGAGTGTGTTGGGGGTAACTGGGTCGATATCCGCCACATCGCTGGAGACGTAGCCGAGGGGCTTAGAGTTCAATACTCCCTCAATCTCCGTGAGGACTGTCATTAGGACTTCTTCCGCCACAGTCTGGGCCCCAAGTACTGCGTACAGGGCTGTCTTTATGGAACGCACTTCCCGTTCCCAAGTACCACCGAAGTGGGGTGCGTTTGGGGGGTTGAATTGGAAGTCAATCTGTGCTGGAGCGAGGTGGGTCTTAAGTTCTGGGCCCATAGCTTGGAAGCTCTCTCTCAGCTCTCTTTCGCCGCCTTTGAAGTTTGTCCCATGATCGGACAATAGTGTAGACGGTCTTCCTTTCCGTGATGTGAATCTACGGAAGGCCATAAGGAATGAGTCTGTGCTCATGGTCGGGAGAAGCTCGATGTGTATCGCTCTGGTGGTCATGCATTTGAATACAATACCCCACCGCTTCTCGGTTCCTCTTCCTTTCTTTATGTGCAGCGGGCCAAAGCAGTCCATACCCGTTGAGTGGAATGGCTTGTCACCGATTCGGAGGCGAACAGTGCTCAATCCACAGAACACAGGCTTCTTATTCTCAGCCTCCTCCTGACTGGCTTCCCTCGGGATAGGCGTGGGCCACTCTCCTTCCGGGAGCTTTAGGAATGCTGGGCCGTCACTGTAGACATTGCGACGGGTGAGGTCATCTAGGGGCATTCCCCGGGTGATGACGTCAGCTGGGTTCTGTTTTGTATCAACGTAGCGCCACTCTGTTTCTCCGGTTAACTCTTCGGTTAAGTCTTGAATCTCGGTGACTCTGACTCCCACGAAGACTTTGTACTTGCATGAGTCCGATTTGATCCAGGCGAGTACTGTCGTGGAATCTGACCACAGGATTGATCTAGACACCGGTATGGTGAGCTCACGTTGGATGAGCGTGGCTAGGTGCGCTCTGGCTAGGGCTGCGCAGAGCTCTAGGCGTGGGATAGATTGTTGCTTGCGTGGGGCTATTCTCGAGCGGGCGAGGACAAATGCTGTGTAGATCTCTCCCCCCTCTTCTTGGGCCCGCAAGTAGGCTACTGATCCGTATGCGACCTCGGAGGCGTCACTGAAGACGTGTAAGTCCATTTTACATGTCTCTGGCCTCACCGTGGGTGGGAAGTAGTTTCGGCGCATATTAACGCCTGGGAGTGAGTGGAGCTCCATCTCCCACTCTCTCCAGGTGGATGTAAGGTGTGCGGGAATGGGGTCGTCCCAGCCCTGGTCCTTGTCCCACAATGCTCATACAATCATTTTTGCCCTGGTGGTGTACGGTAGAATACATCCTAGCGGGTCATATTGTCGGGCGAGTGTTGTGTACACACTCCGTCTGGTGGTCGGCGCCGCCGCCGGCCTTCCCTGCTCCGTAGTCAGGGGCTTGTGTCTGTAGTGAAGCGAATCTGTTTTGAATCGCCACACCAATCCCAGGGTCATCTCCTGGGCTTCTCCCGGGATTGTAGCCATCCAGGTCTCGCTGCTGGCTGCCTTGTCCTCGGAGGAGAGGCTGCGCAGTACTTGCGGATCGCTGCTGGCCCACTGCCTGAGATCAAAGCCGCCTTTGATCAATGAGGCGCGGAGTTTAATCAGGAGAGCCTCGGCTTCTTCCTGGGTTGAAAGGCTTTGTAGACAGTTGTCTACGTAGAAGCTGTTCTTTACGCTGTGTCGGACCTCTTCGTCCGCTGCTGGGTCCTCTGCTACATGTTTCTGTAGTGCAAATGTAGCACAGCAGGGGGTGCACGTCGTTCCGAAGGGGAGGACTTCCCATTGGTAGATGGCTGGGTGCTCATCTCCTGGCTTCTCTCTCCATAGGAACCGTAACAGGGGCTTGTCCTCCTCTACTAATCTCACCTGCAGGAACATTCCTTTAATGTCCCCGCTGATGGCCACCTTTTCCTGGCGGAAGCGGAGTAGAACGCCGAGTAGGGAGGGGCCGAGTGTGGGACCGGGCAGTAACTCTTTATTCAGATTTTGGGATCCGATCTGGTAGCTGCAGTTAAATACTATGCGGTCTTTACCGTTGTGATGGACCTTGTGGTGAGGCACGTACCACGATTCAGTGGTCTGGTCAGCCTCTTTAATGTCCATCTTTGTGACGTGTCCCGCTGTGATGAGCTTCTCAATCTCAGCGCGGTATACACTCTCTTGGGCGGGGTTCTTGGCTAAGCGCCGCTCCGTGTTCAGCAGGTACCGTTCTGTGGCGTCTGTCTTGGCGTGGAAAGTAGGCATTCCTTCTCGCCGCAGGAGTGGCGTGGCGTATCTCAACACGCCGTTGACCGGGACTCTCTTGGTCCCTGTCTCGAGGAGGTGAATGGCGTAAATGTCATCTTTAGAGCGAATGTCTTTCTTTCCGTTCTTAAAGGGCATTTGTTCCAAGGTCCATAACCGCTCTACGTGTTGCAGGAGTGCGGTTTCTCCCTCTGTGACTCGGGAGTGGAGACATCTAGTGGCTGTACTTCGGTTGAGAGATTTGGCGAGCGGGCCTTGGAGAGTCCATCCCAAACGGGTCTCGACTGCTGCAGGACAGCCTCGGGGTCCGGTATGAACCCGGTTTATCGGGACAATGAGGTCTGCATGGTCGGAGCCTATCAACAGGGTCGGCATAGCATTGTCTATGAGCGGGATCGGTAACTTGCGCAGATGTGCATATTTCTCCATCAGCTTGGCGACGGGGTATGTGTACCGCGACAGTCCTATTTCTTGGCTGGTGAAAGCGTCTGTAATCTGGTACCGTCGCTCAGGCTGGCCGCTTGCTGCGATAGAGAATGAGACATTCTCGCCCTTTATCGTCTTCAAATCTCGTCTTATTGTCCGAATTGTCATTTGGGTTTCGCTTCCCCGCAGCCCTAGCTGGGCCGCAGCGGAGGCGAGCAGAAGGGTCTTCTCTGACCCGTCATCGAGGACGGCGTAAGTGTCCAGGACTTTATTCTGGTAGCTTAGTGTCACACGCACTACTTTTAGGAGTACTCGGGCTCCACTGCTGCTGGTGGGATCGATGTACATGACGCTCGCTTTGCTGCTGGATGGTGCGGGTGAAGGGCGCCGTCTGTTACTGTCATGAAGTATGTCCAGATGGGCTCCATCGCACTTGGTGCACCTTTTCTTTAAGCGGCATTCGGCTGCCATGTGTGAGCGCGCACAGCGAAAACAGCGCTTGTTGGACTTTATCCATTGACTTGCTTCCTCCGCGTTCAGCTTGGGGAAGGAGTCACATTGCGCTAGCCAGTGTTCTTTCTCACAGTAGGGGCACACTATCTTCCACTTCTCCGTTCTGGAGGGGGTACTGTGGCTCCTGCTGCTCGGTACTGACTCCGATTGGTGCATCACAGTCACCGATCTTCTTCCATCATTTAGTCGTCTGGTTCCTTCTCTGGAGCCAGGGGTGCTCCGTCCGAATGTATCTAGCCGTAGGCTGCTGACTTCTCTCGCCAGGAAGTCTGCTAGATCGAGGAGGTTCGGTTCGGGGCCATTCGGGTCTCGGTGGTCTCTCTGCCGCCTAAAACGCTCCTGTCGAGCGGGCGGCAGCTTCTCCAAGATCCTTTCCACATTTGAGTTGGCGTAAAGTTCATGCCTCCCCTTCTCTCTCTGCGCTCCCAACATCCCTACCAGGGACTGCACTCTGATGGACAGGTCGTCCAGTGCTCGATTGTCTATTGCTGGGGGTAAGCGGTCGATGTGTCGGATCTCCTGGATCACGTAATCCCATATGCGCCCATACCTCTGGTCCAATGCTACCAGCGCTGCTGTGTATGGGGTGGTGGAAGTCGCGTAGGCGAGCGCTATATTATGTGCGCGGGGTACCTTTAAGTGCTTCAGTAGGATGGCGTATTTATGGCGTTCATCCAATACATCCACCAACATGGTCTCCAGACACATGCGGAGTTCTGTATACTGGGCCCGGTTCTCTTGGGTGAAGTCGGGTACCATAGGCGTGCCAATGTATGACGCTGACTGTGGATACATCGGCGAGCGTTGGGGGAGAGGCCTCCTAGGCGAGTCTCCTCCCGCTCCTTGGTATGGGCTGGTACCGGCAGTGTACCATGGCCCGCTTGTCCAGGTGCTGTTCCTCGGTGCGGGTCGTGCGTCGTGCTCACCCGTGTATAGAGTCGGGGGTCTGTAGCGCAGCTCCGCGGGAGTATAGCCTGGGCTGTACCGGACCTCCTGGTCCGGTAGAGTACTGTGCTGTCGTCGGGCGTGGTTCTCCTCCTCTTCCTCTTCGTCTTCAGTTAGGTCATCCAGTGCTTGTAGTCTCTGGTTTAGCCTCTCCACAGGATATGCTGCTCCTTCCCGGTTGCTAGGTCTCGCTTGGACCGGTGGGGGGAGGTGGTCTGTGGGGGGTATAGACCTCGTCTGTTGGTCAAGTTCAGGGTTGTTTACTCGGCTAGGGGATGCCGCCCTGGAGGTGTGTCTAGACGAGTTCCTGGAGCCTCTGGCGGAGGGAGAGGGTGTTGTCCGTCTGATCAGCTGTTCTATTAGTTGCGCTTGCTGTCTGTCGCGCTCTGCGTCCCGTAGAGCACCAGCAGCTGCTCGCTGGCTGTCTGCTCGGTCTCGGGCCACATTCTCTTCCCTCTGAATGCGTCTTATTTCTAGACGTATATGCTCTTCTTCGCTCCGCTGCTGGATCTGCAGTCGGTCGCGTTCAGCAGCGGCGTTCAGGCTGATGAGGAAGGCCTGCTGTAGGGTCCTCTCTGCCTCGCTGGGAGAAGGCGGTTGTATAGGGGAGCCTTCCCTCGGGGTACTCCTTGCGGAGCCTTGGAGCTCTATCTCCACGGTGCTCTCCCCGTCTTCTTCCGTGCCGAGTTCTCTCTCGGTAGCGTTGTATTCCTCCCGGGACTCATCGGGGACTACTTCTTCAGTACTGGCGGGGTGTGAAGTCATGTCTGGTTCCCACTGGTCCCCACCGTGAACTTGGTCAGTTACATTAGAACCCGTAGGGGCCTCTATGGTCGGGGTAGTCTGGGCGTTGGGGTTAGACATACTTTTACTTTCTAGTTTTACCGCGTTTACTGTTAGTAGAAGACTAGGTTGTTGACTGACAGCGTAAGCCTCTAAGTACTGAGGGAGCCGTCGTTCGCGCTGCGGGCGTTGGTTAGGAGGATCGTTTCGTGGAGTGTTCATCATAGGCCATTTCAATATTAATAACACTATATTAATATTACACTAATTACCCTCCGGCTCGAAGGACCAATTGTAACTGAGGGGTACAATTCCCTGACTGTATTACTAGATATGATACTTACTACCACTACCTTTGTACTTTATATTCGGCCACCCAGTACTCGGCATAAATATATTATGATAAACACTCTCACGTAGATGAAACGGATCCAACACAAATGTACGAAGTCGAAGTATGTATTTATTCCTACACAGCAATGGTGTGTAGAGCAAGCACTTAATCACTTAATTACATTTATGAATTGAAATAGTATGCACTTTTATGGCAAAGAGTATTCGTCGGTATATCAATAGAGAATGTCCAATCTCTGATGGCGCAGGTGGTAAATATACGACCTGGAATAGTTAAGGAATAATAGCAATGATACTTTAATGATTATAGAACTGGATACACTAGGGGGGAATTCCGGTCGCTTGTAAGACAACTGGAGAAGGGGGGGGGGGGTAGAGTCTGGCTGTATCCGTCTGGCCGAGGGTATCCTGGGAGAACCCACGGTTGTGCGGCTCGGTGCCTCAGCGATCCTCGATCCACAGATGAAAGCAGTTGGACTCTCTGTGGGCCGGCTTCCTTCGGTCCACGATGGAGAGACGTGAAGCGACCTCGTCGTGTAGAGCGTCTCCTCACCTGTCGTCCTCTCCGGGGGGGGGGTTTCCAACACACGGCAGTGTTGGTCTTTATCCATAGAATAATCACTGTATACAAAGCATAATCCGTGCCTGGGAAGGCGGGCTGTCGTCGGTAGAATAATCCGGTATGCAGGTCCACTCGCTCGTCGGCTCTGGGGCTCCTCGGGTGCAGCCTCACATGGGGTCGGCCACCCTGGATAAGCAGCCAGTTCTCTGCCCGAAACGATGGGGTACTGACTACGATAGTATTCTCACCGCACGAAGCACTACATATGAATAGACTATTATTAGCTTAATAGACTACGTCCAACTCGACGATATAGTGCCAAATATGACTATTCAAATATTAATATACACGATGTCTCAATACCGATGGTAGGCCGAACTTGGCCTTACTCCCACACGCGGCGTCGCGGGGAGGCTTTACGTCTGTCACTCTATTGGAGGGTAAGAAACTGGACTAAAAAAGGAAGTCCTACTTTAGTAGCGCAGTATATATACGCACTATGAACAAATAGTACCGTTAGTGGTGCGGTAGCCAGATTCCTACGCGGAACTAGGACTTGTTCGTACATGTTGAGCGGTACGTTTGAACTGGGTCTGGGGGGTATGGCAGCCTGGCACCAAGGTCTCGACCAATAGTAGAATGGAGACTATTATGGGATGTTCAGTAGGCTAGAATGGATATTCAATGCATATTGTACAAGGAATATACAAGGGATATCAGGGAATATTAGAGAATATACAAATACAATTAAATATATATATATAAATAAATATATATATTCGGTTTAATCTGGCCCTTCACAACAGCCACCCCCTGATTGGTCCCAGACCTAATCAGTTAAGCAGAGACAGATTAATCGCGTTGTCTATTTACACATAAGGGTTTGCTGTAGGGGTCAGTCAACTTCACAAAGTCATATGGTTATAGGGTCATGGTCATCATCGATTGTGTCTGGGAGTCGGGGCAGTTCTATGAGCCTCGCCACGGGACGGGTGTAAGTGCGACCCTGGACAAGCACTTCAGCTGCTCGGACCTTGCCGTCGGCACCGGTGATCACTTTGCTTACGCGGCCGGCCGGCCACATAGCTCTGGGCAGTGATTGATCAATAATCATGACGACCGTTCCTTCTGTCAAATTGTCTCTCTCCTTTACCCACTTCTGGCGGGTCTGTAGAGACGGTAGGTAGTGTAGTAGGAAACTGCTCCAAAACTTGTCGGCTAATACTTGGCTGTACCTCCACATTCGTCGGCCGTTCGCTTCTTCAGGCCGGTACATTGTCTGGGGTAACGCGGGATCTAGCCGCCCCATCAGGAGTGTGTTGGGGGTAACTGGGTCGATATCCGCCACATCGCTGGAGACGTAGCCGAGGGGCTTAGAGTTCAATACTCCCTCAATCTCTGTGAGGACTGTCATTAGGACTTCTTCCGCCACAGTCTGGGCCCCAAGTACTGCGTACAGGGCTGTCTTTATGGAACACACTTCCCGTTCCCAAGTACCACCGAAGTGGGGTGCGTTTGGGGGGTTGAATTGGAAGTCAATCTGTGCTGGAGCGAGGTGGGTCTTAAGTTCTGGGCCCATAGCTTGGAAGCTCTCTCTCAGCTCTCTTTCGCCGCCTTTGAAGTTTGTCCCATGATCGGACAATAGTGTAGACGGTCTTCCTTTCCGTGATGTGAATCTACGGAAGGCCATAAGGAATGAGTCTGTGCTCATGGTCGGGAGAAGCTCGATGTGTATCGCTCTGGTGGTCATGCATTTGAATACAATACCCCACCGCTTCTCGGTTCCTCTTCCTTTCTTTATGTGCAGCGGGCCAAAGCAGTCCATACCCGTTGAGTGGAATGGCTTGTCACCGATTCGGAGGCGAACAGTGCTCAATCCACAGAACACAGGCTTCTTATTCTCAGCCTCCTCCTGACTGGCTTCCCTCGGGATAGGCGTGGGCCACTCTCCTTCCGGGAGCTTTAGGAATGCTGGGCCGTCACTGTAGACATTGCGACGGTTGAGGTCATCTAGGGGCATTCCCCGGGTGATGACGTCAGCTGGGTTCTGTTTTGTATCAACGTAGCGCCACTCTGTTTCTCCGGTTAACTCTTCGGTTAAGTCTTGAATCTCGGTGACTCTGACTCCCACGAAGACTTTGTACTTGCATGAGTCCGATTTGATCCAGGCGAGTACTGTCGTGGAATCTGACCACAGGATTGATCTAGACACCGGTATGGTGAGCTCACGTTGGATGAGCGTGGCTAGGTGCGCTCCGGCTAGGGCTGCGCAGAGCTCTAGGCGTGGGATAGATTGTTGCTTGCGTGGGGCTATTCTCGAGCGGGCGAGGACAAATGCTGTGTAGATCTCTCCCCCCTCTTCTTGGGCCCGCAAGTAGGCTACTGATCCGTATGCGACCTCGGAGGCGTCACTGAAGACGTGTAAGTCCATTTTACATGTCTCTGGCCTCACCGTGGGTGGGAAGTAGTTTCGGCGCATATTAACGCCTGGGAGTGAGTGGAGCTCCATCTCCCACTCTCTCCAGGTGGATGTAAGGTGTGCGGGAATGGGGTCGTCCCAGCCCTGGTCCTTGTCCCACAATGCTCATACAATCATTTTTGCCCTGGTGGTGTACGGTAGAATACATCCTAGCGGGTCATATTGTCGGGCGAGTGTTGTGTACACACTCCGTCTGGTGGTCGGCGCCGCCGCCGGCCTTCCCTGCTCCGTAGTCAGGGGCTTGTGTCTGTAGTGAAGCGAATCTGTTTTGAATCGCCACACCAATCCCAGGGTCATCTCCTGGGCTTCTCCCGGGATTGTAGCCATCCAGGTCTCGCTGCTGGCTGCCTTGTCCTCGGAGGAGAGGCTGCGCAGTACTTGCGGATCGCTGCTGGCCCACTGCCTGAGATCAAAGCCGCCTTTGATCAATGAGGCGCGGAGTTTAATCAGGAGAGCCTCGGCTTCTTCCTGGGTTGAAAGGCTTTGTAGACAGTTGTCTACGTAGAAGCTGTTCTTTACGCTGTGTCGGACCTCTTCGTCCGCTGCTGGGTCCTCTGCTACATGTTTCTGTAGTGCAAATGTAGCACAGCAGGGGGTGCACGTCGTTCCGAAGGGGAGGACTTCCCATTGGTAGATGGCTGGGTGCTCATCTCCTGGCTTCTCTCTCCATAGGAACCGTAACAGGGGCTTGTCCTCCTCTACTAATCTCACCTGCAGGAACATTCCTTTAATGTCCCCGCTGATGGCCACCTTTTCCTGGCGGAAGCGGAGTAGAACGCCGAGTAGGGAGGGGCCGAGTGTGGGACCGGGCAGTAACTCTTTATTCAGATTTTGGGATCCGATCTGGTAGCTGCAGTTAAATACTATGCGGTCTTTACCGTTGTGATGGACCTTGTGGTGAGGCACGTACCACGATTCAGTGGTCTGGTCAGCCTCTTTAATGTCCATCTTTGTGACGTGTCCCGCTGTGATGAGCTTCTCAATCTCAGCGCGGTATACACTCTCTTGGGCGGGGTTCTTGGCTAAGCGCCGCTCCGTGTTCAGCAGGTACCGTTCTGTGGCGTCTGTCTTGGCGTGGAAAGTAGGCATTCCTTCTCGCCGCAGGAGTGGCGTGGCGTATCTCAACACGCCATTGACCGGGACTCTCTTGGTCCCTGTCTCGAGGAGGTGAATGGCGTAAATGTCATCTTTAGAGCGAATGTCTTTCTTTCCGTTCTTAAAGGGCATTTGTTCCAAGGTCCATAACCGCTCTACGTGTTGCAGGAGTGCGGTTTCTCCCTCTGTGACTCGGGAGTGGAGACATCTAGTGGCTGTACTTCGGTTGAGAGATTTGGCGAGCGGGCCTTGGAGAGTCCATCCCAAACGGGTCTCGACTGCTGCAGGACAGCCTCGGGGTCCGGTATGAACCCGGTTTATCGGGACAATGAGGTCTGCATGGTCGGAGCCTATCAACAGGGTCGGCATAGCATTGTCTATGAGCGGGATCGGTAACTTGCGCAGATGTGCATATTTCTCCATCAGCTTGGCGACGGGGTATGTGTACCGCGACAGTCCTATTTCTTGGCTGGTGAAAGCGTCTGTAATCTGGTACCGTCGCTCAGGCTGGCCGCTTGCTGCGATAGAGAATGAGACATTCTCGCCCTTTATCGTCTTCAAATCTCGTCTTATTGTCCGAATTGTCATTTGGGTTTCGCTTCCCCGCAGCCCTAGCTGGGCCGCAGCGGAGGCGAGCAGAAGGGTCTTCTCTGACCCGTCATCGAGGACGGCGTAAGTGTCCAGGACTTTATTCTGGTAGCTTAGTGTCACACGCACTACTTTTAGGAGTACTCGGGCTCCACTGCTGCTGGTGGGATCGATGTACATGACGCTCGCTTTGCTGCTGGATGGTGCGGGTGAAGGGCGCCGTCTGTTACTGTCATGAAGTATGTCCAGATGGGCTCCATCGCACTTGGTGCACCTTTTCTTTAAGCGGTATTCGGCTGCCATGTGTGAGCGCGCACAGCGAAAACAGCGCTTGTTGGACTTTATCCATTGACTTGCTTCCTCCGCGTTCAGCTTGGGGAAGGAGTCACATTGCGCTAGCCAGTGTTCTTTCTCACAGTAGGGGCACACTATCTTCCACTTCTCCGTTCTGGAGGGGGTACTGTGGCTCCTGCTGCTCGGTACTGACTCCGATTGGTGCATCACAGTCACCGATCTTCTTCCATCATTTAGTCGTCTGGTTCCTTCTCTGGAGCCAGGGGTGCTCCGTCCGAATGTATCTAGCCGTAGGCTGCTGACTTCTCTCGCCAGGAAGTCTGCTAGATCGAGGAGGTTCGGTTCGGGGCCATTCGGGTCTCGGTGGTCTCTCTGCCGCCTAAAACGCTCCTGTCGAGCGGGCGGCAGCTTCTCCAAGATCCTTTCCACATTTGAGTTGGCGTAAAGTTCATGCCTCCCCTTCTCTCTCTGCGCTCCCAACATCCCTACCAGGGACTGCACTCTGATGGACAGGTCGTCCAGTGCTCGATTGTCTATTGCTGGGGGTAAGCGGTCGATGTGTCGGATCTCCTGGATCACGTAATCCCATATGCGCCCATACCTCTGGTCCAATGCTACCAGCGCTGCTGTGTATGGGGTGGTGGAAGTCGCGTAGGCGAGCGCTATATTATGTGCGCGGGGTACCTTTAAGTGCTTCAGTAGGATGGCGTATTTATGGCGTTCATCCAATACATCCACCAACATGGTCTCCAGACACATGCGGAGTTCTGTATACTGGGCCCGGTTCTCTTGGGTGAAGTCGGGTACCATAGGCGTGCCAATGTATGACGCTGACTGTGGATACATCGGCGAGCGTTGGGGGAGAGGCCTCCTAGGCGAGTCTCCTCCCGCTCCTTGGTATGGGCTGGTACCGGCAGTGTACCATGGCCCGCTTGTCCAGGTGCTGTTCCTCGGTGCGGGTCGTGCGTCGTGCTCACCCGTGTATAGAGTCGGGGGTCTGTAGCGCAGCTCCGCGGGAGTATAGCCTGGGCTGTACCGGACCTCCTGGTCCGGTAGAGTACTGTGCTGTCGTCGGGCGTGGTTCTCCTCCTCTTCCTCTTCGTCTTCAGTTAGGTCATCCAGTGCTTGTAGTCTCTGGTTTAGCCTCTCCACAGGATATGCTGCTCCTTCCCGGTTGCTAGGTCTCGCTTGGACCGGTGGGGGGAGGTGGTCTGTGGGGGGTATAGACCTCGTCTGTTGGTCAAGTTCAGGGTTGTTTACTCGGCTAGGGGATGCCGCCCTGGAGGTGTGTCTAGACGAGTTCCTGGAGCCTCTGGCGGAGGGAGAGGGTGTTGTCCGTCTGATCAGCTGTTCTATTAGTTGCGCTTGCTGTCTGTCGCGCTCTGCGTCCCGTAGAGCACCAGCAGCTGCTCGCTGGCTGTCTGCTCGGTCTCGGGCCACATTCTCTTCCCTCTGAATGCGTCTTATTTCTAGACGTATATGCTCTTCTTCGCTCCGCTGCTGGATCTGCAGTCGGTCGCGTTCAGCAGCGGCGTTCAGGCTGATGAGGAAGGCCTGCTGTAGGGTCCTCTCTGCCTCGCTGGGAGAAGGCGGTTGTATAGGGGAGCCTTCCCTCGGGGTACTCCTTGCGGAGCCTTGGAGCTCTATCTCCACGGTGCTCTCCCCGTCTTCTTCCGTGCCGAGTTCTCTCTTGGTAGCGTTGTATTCCTCCCGGGACTCATCGGGGACTACTTCTTCAGTACTGGCGGGGTGTGAAGTCATGTCTGGTTCCCACTGGTCCCCACCGTGAACTTGGTCAGTTACATTAGAACCCGTAGGGGCCTCTATGGTCGGGGTAGTCTGGGCGTTGGGGTTAGACATACTTTTACTTTCTAGTTTTACCGCGTTTACTGTTAGTAGAAGACTAGGTTGTTGACTGACAGCGTAAGCCTCTAAGTACTGAGGGAGCCGTCGTTCGCGCTGCGGGCGTTGGTTAGGAGGATCCTTTCGTGGAGTGTTCATCATAGGCCATTTCAATATTAATAACACTATATTAATATTACACTAATTACCCTCCGGCTCGAAGGACCAATTGTAACTGAGGGGTACAATTCCCTGACCGTATTACTAGATATGATACTTACTACCACTACCTTTGTACTTTATATTCGGCCACCCAGTACTCGGCATAAATATATTATGATAAACACTCTCACGTAGATGAAACGGATCCAACACAAATGTACGAAGTCGAAGTATGTATTTATTCCTACACAGCAATGGTGTGTAGAGCAAGCACTTAATCACTTAATTACATTTATGAATTGAAATAGTATGCACTTTTATGGCAAAGAGTATTCGTCGGTATATCAATAGAGAATGTCCAATCTCTGATGGCGCAGGTGGTAAATATACGACCTGGAATAGTTAAGGAATAATAGCAATGATACTTTAATGATTATAGAACTGGATACACTAGGGGGGAATTCCGGTCGCTTGTAAGACAACTGGAGAAGGGGGGGGGGGGGTAGAGTCTGGCTGTATCCGTCTGGCCGAGGGTATCCTGGGAGAACCCACGGTTGTGCGGCTCGGTGCCTCAGCGATCCTCGATCCACAGATGAAAGCAGTTGGACTCTCTGTGGGCCGGCTTCCTTCGGTCCACGATGGAGAGACGTGAAGCGACCTCGTCGTGTAGAGCGTCTCCTCACCTGTCGTCCTCTCCGGGGGGGGGGGTTTCCAACACACGGCAGTGTTGGTCTTTATCCATAGAATAATCACTGTATACAAAGCATAATCCGTGCCTGGGAAGGCGGGCTGTCGTCGGTAGAATAATCCGGTATGCAGGTCCACTCGCTCGTCGGCTCTGGGGCTCCTCGGGTGCAGCCTCACATGGGGTCGGCCACCCTGGATAAGCAGCCAGTTCTCTGCCCGAAACGATGGGGTACTGACTACGATAGTATTCTCACCGCACGAAGCACTACATATGAATAGACTATTATTAGCTTAATAGACTACGTCCAACTCGACGATATAGTGCCAAATATGACTATTCAAATATTAATATACACGATGTCTCAATACCGATGGTAGGCCGAACTTGGCCTTACTCCCACACGTGGCGTCGCGGGGAGGCTTTACGTCTGTCACTCTATTGGAGGGTAAGAAACTGGACTAAAAAAGGAAGTCCTACTTTAGTAGCGCAGTATATATACGCACTATGAACAAATAGTACCGTTAGTGGTGCGGTAGCCAGATTCCTACGCGGAACTAGGACTTGTTCGTACATGTTGAGCGGTACGTTTGAACTGGGTCTGGGGGTATGGCAGCCTGGCACCAAGGTCTCGACCAATAGTAGAATGGAGACTATTATGGGATGTTCAGTAGGCTAGAATGGATATTCAATGCATATTGTACAAGGAATATACAAGGGATATCAGGGAATATTAGAGAATATACAAATACAATTAAATATATATATATAAATAAATATATATATTCGGTTTAATCTGGCCCTTCACAACAACTGTCACTAACACATAATAACCCCATATCACTATCACTAACATATAATAACCCCATATCACTGTCACTGACACACAATAACCCCATATCACTGTCGCTAACACACAATAACCCCATATCACTATCACTAACACACAATAACCCCATATCACTGTCACTAACACACAATAACCCCATATCACTGTCACTAACACACAATAACCCCATATCACTATCACTAACACACAATAACCCCATATCACTGTCGCTAACACACAATAACCCCATATCACTGTCGCTAACACACAATAACCCCATATCACTGTCGCTAAAACACATAACAGCCCTACAGTATATGACTCACAAGCATAACAGTGATTGGTCTGACTGCAAATATTTCCTTCCTACCCGCACCTACATGCACCCCCCCCCCCCCCCCCCCCCCCCCCCCCCTTGCTCATGCACACAAACACACTAGACAATTGCAGAAAGCAGGCAATTGCTATGTCATCATGGAGAGAGGCAGCAGGGGCTCACAATGCAACTGCTGTAAACAGCCAGCCTTTGATCAGCACCTCGGACAGCAGCCGAAGCGAGTGCCACCGCAGAGAGCAGCCAGAGTGCTGTATCAACACTAATCTAACAGCCTGGACTCAAACCACCAGTCCACCACAGCCTATGTTTACACAGTATGTTCACAATAAGCATAGAACAAATAGCCATCAAGAAAAGCACAGCAACTCACCATAGGTCCACACAGTATGAATTTATAGATGACAGAGAGATATAGAGATATGACACCTGATCACACAAACGCTTGCATTCATAGAATTAGAATGCATCGTCAACGGCACAGCGGCCAACATCTCATCACAGATGAGTAGGTGCATATTTTGATATGATAGCTTGATACTCACCCATTAGAAGTTCATCCTATGGGCCTGGCGCTCAGTAAAATCATTATTACTGTATAATGTTATCAACACTGGAGTGCTGCTCAAGTCCAAATTCACTTGTGGAGCAGAAAGGCATTGGCAATGGTACTAATGTTAGCCTCCAGGCTACATGTTAACATTGCTACTGAAGCAGTATCTAATGTAGTCAGTTTAGCAGCACACTCATCCTGTTCTCTTTGTTCCTCTTTTCAGCACCGCTTTTTTGTTTGGGCTTGCTAAACATTATGCTGCTAACTTATCATCCATTCGCTGAAGAACACTTGCTTCTTAATTGCTATAAGGTTGAGAATAAGTTGACGTCCACCATCCACCATGCAAGTTAGCACAGTAAAGTAGGTCATTGGAGAAATTAGCATGTTTGCTTTCTTCTTTTGAGAAGAAAGCAACCAAATGAAATAAGTGGTGGGTAGAAATAATATTTATTTACACAAGGTGAGGAGGTGGTATATATAGCTGTAATACACATGGTCAGAAGATGAATACATAACAACCCCACTCTAGTCACCCACACAACTTTTGCACTGCTGCGGTCAGGCAAGCGCTACCCGAGTGTCATGGCCAGTACAGAGAGACTCAAAAGGAGTTTCTATCCCCAGGCCATCAGGATGCTCAATGACTCTATGAATCACTAACCACCCATCTACATTCATTGCACACACACCCACATGCACCCACTCACTGTAAACCAATAGTCACCTTTAAAACATGTTTAACACTACACCATATTTTATCTATTTATTACAAAATAGTGTTTGGACTTTATTCTTTTTTACTTTTGTACTGTATGAACTGAAGCACATTCCCAGGGGGCTCATACAGAACCAAGCATTTCACTGTAATGTACTTTATATGTGACAAATAAAACAAAATTTAACTTGAAACTACAGTATCACTGTCACAAAAAAAGAACAACCCCATATCACTGTCACTAACTAATAACAACCCCATATCACTGTCATTAAAACACAATAACCCCATATCCTTGTCATAAACACACAACAACTCCATATCACTATCACTGACACGTAACAACCCCATATCACTGTCATTAAAACACAATAACCCCATATCACTGCCACTAACACATAATAACCCCATATCATGCTGTTTTGTATTGCCAAAGTTATACAGTAGGACAGGGCCATAGCCAAACTCTTGTTAGCTTACTATTGACTTCAAACAGTGTTCCAGGGATCCACTTTTCCTATTATAACATTATTCATAGTATTCCATCGCAGACATCTTGGTTGGTGGCAGGCCATTATTATAAAAGGACAATTGTGGCCAATGGGCTGTGGCCCTGTGCCACAGGCAAGACATGTCATTGCGAATACTATTAATTAATTCAGCCTATATCATGAACATTTGGGAAAAACATAAAACACATGAGAATGCTTTAAAGCACCATACCAGTCTTTTTGACATGTGGGTTCTAAGTCATTATTGTATTGTTACAAAAACCAAGGTGCCCTTCTCTTTTCATAATATTTTTACTGTTACTGAAAGTGTTACTTTCTGCTGAGTCACCACTGCCACTGTCTTCCAGCGTGTCTGAAAATGTGTCTTATACGCCCCATAGACTGAAGAAAGTCACAGGATATACTGGCCAGAAACAACAGCTCCCTGCATCAATAGCCAATCAGATGTGTTTAGGCCTGTCAATGTGGTGTTCTCGGGGGTTGCATCGGTCAACTAAGACTGTCGTCGCTTTCCTTGTCAAAAAGTACACAATGTGCAAAACCACATGCCGATCAGAGGCTGGGAAATATTTTGTATTATTATTTTCTTTTAAAACTATCTCTCT
>NC_140175.1:13810284-13832784 GCF_963971535.1 Notolepis coatsorum
ACGGATGTCCCGGTTCAGGCGACCGCATTCTCCCTGATGCAACACTCCACGTACTATTACCAGGACCGCTATTGAATTTCAATAAATCAATAAATGAATATCTTATCTTATCTTATTAGTCCTCACACCCGTTCCAACCGGTATCACTACCACCACCTCCACCAACAACAACAACAACAACAGCGTAGGACGTATATTATGCCAGTTAGGGTACCACTGCACCTCGTGTATACTGCTTTCTTTTACTCTTAAAGTTTATTATTCAGATTCAAACCTTTTTTGCCTATATTATTGTAATGGGGGTCATAGCAGCATGGAGATGGGGGGGGGGGGGGGGGGGGGGTGAGGTACAGGTACGGGCAGGGTAATAGTAGAAAGACATAAATCTAGGCAATAAAATGTAATCTGAATATAAAAATACGAGGAAAAAATAAACAGTGTAGCAAAGTAAACAGTACCCTAACTGGCATGATATACATCATGCGTTATAGTCCGTGTTATGATTCAAGGTATAGGAGTAGAGTCCAATAGTAGAAGGTAATAAGGAGACGGAGATGTGGGAGCTTTTCTCAAAAATAAGCGTTCTTTTATTATCAGAATCACTAGAGCAAGATACTGTAACGATAACGAAAAGGTAGCCAGGCTACAAGGTATATAAGGGAAAGAGAACTTAAATAATAACAGCAAAGACAAGAGGTCCCACTTCCTTTTACTTCTCAAAACACCACACTAACAAATCTCCGTCCTTTAAATGTTACTTATTACTTACTTACTTACTTACTTACTTACTTACTTACTTACTTACTTACTTACTTACTTACTTACTTACTTACTTACTTACTTACTTACTTACTTACTTACTTACTTACTTACTTACTTACTTACTTACTTACTTACTTACTTACTTACTTACTTACTTACTTACTTACTTACTTACTTAGTGTTTGCAGATTTATATTGAGGTGTCCTTATAGAACCTATCACTGTCTTATGTTTGAGTCGTTAAACTGGCTTTCTCCCCAATTCAGAAGACATTTTCATTGGTTGCTTTTTGTTTACAAATGTATTTACTTTAATTATCCCCTATCTAAAGCAGTTCTTAACACCATATAGTTCAACTTATAATTTAAGACACACGGATCTTCCTTTCTTTAGTATACCTCGAACCATCAAAGCTATCGGTCGCCTTTAAATATAAAGCACCAGCTGATTGGAACAAACTGCCTAGTTCACTCAGATCTCTTACTTCTTACCGGTTATTCAAGATATCTTTGTTCACTCATCTACAGACTACTTGCACTGTATTGATTTACTGTGTTAGGGCTTACATGTCGTTTACAGATCAAATTATAATTTTGTATGTGTTTTATAAGGGAACATATATATATTGGTGATCCTCTTGGGAGGAATCAGTGTGGATTGTGGGGGTGAGCTTGGGAGAGCGTCTGTCAGTGTATAAGTGCATTTGTTGTCCTGTTTTTTGTTTTGTTATGTATTGTACTGTATGTTTTGTATCCTATGTTAAGGACCCCCTCGAAAACAGATAGCATATCTCAAGGGGTTTATCCTTCCATAAATTTCAAATTTCAAATTGTCCGTGGGCGACTGCTCGCAGTAGTTCTGTTGAAGATCCGACAACAGACAGAGAAACAAGGGATTACTAGTATAAAGGCAAAACTCCCAGCAAACCACACGCAGTAAATAGTGACAACAAACACAGTGACAGTCAATCAGCGCTAATTACAGAGAACAGGGTGAAGTACTCCAGAATGGCAGTAGGGTTTCCACACCTGGGAGAGGACAGAAACCCAGACGTTACAAGTGCGTGCAGGTTTTTGGTGCTTAAGAGTCCTAGTAATAGTTCCTAATATAGTTCTCGAGTTATGCAGCCGTTAGTTCTCCAGCTGCTGGCAGCAGTCCTCCACACACCTCTATTAACCCTTTCACTGCCACACTACAGAAGGTTAACCCTTTACTATCACACTACCGACGGTTACACTACCGATAGTAAAGGGTTAACCTTCTGTAGTGTGACAGTGAAAGGGTTAACCTTCTGTGTATTGTCGCAGTGAACGGGTTAACCGTTGGTAGTGTGGCAGTGAAAGGGTTAACTATTATCGGTACCATATTAACCCTCGCACACCTCTATCAACCACGATCAGTACCATATTAACCCTCACACACCTCTACCAGCACTATCATCACCATATTAACCTCATAGACCTCTACTACTGTACCAACCACCATCACCAGCGATTCCTTTCATACCTTCTTTAACCATTGTTCTTTTAATTAAAGTGAGCGTATGTATGAGGTTGCTCACTTATCCTTGAGTAATATCAGCAAGAGAATGAATGTGCATGAATTATGTTGCTCTCTTCCCCGGTTTATAGAGTGAATAATTGAGGATGTTTCAAGGTTTTGCTTATTAATGTTATTGTTGGCTAGAACTGAAAATGATTAAAGGTGCTTAAAGTGGTATATTTGTGATAAAATAAGTGTTAATAGCTCTATATTCTGACAGCCATCACTGACTGGTCAGTAACATGGGTCTCCCAGTCCCTCCATTCTGCAGTAAATACAAAATACGTGTTCTGGTATCCCGTTCCCACTTCATCCAATCAGGAGAGAGAACCCTATATATTTGTACTTATTTCAAGACATTTTGCCATGCCAAATTTTCTTTCTGCACTGGCAGATTATTTTACTTGTTTCAAGCACATATTTACTTAAACTAAGTTTTTATTTTCCTTACTTTCTTTAAAAACTGGGAACGGGATACCAGGAAATGTATCTTGTGTTTACTACAGTGTGGAGGGACTGGGAGACCCATGTTACTGACCAGACACTCTATATCAGTGATGGCTGTTTACTGCAGAGCGGAGGGACTGAGAGACCATGTTACTGACCAGACACTCTATATCAGTGATGGCTGTTGGAATGTAGAGCTTTTGTTAACATGTACACCACTTATTTTAACAAACAAAATACCACGTATAGCACCTTTAAGAATGATATTAACCAAATTCCTAAAAAATCCTTTCGCATAATGGTTGGAGCTGGCAGAGTGTTAAAATAACAAAGTTATACCTGGGCAATAGAGCAAAGCTGAATGAATACTTCTTTATTTCTACAGAGGCCACGCCTGTCTCTCTACATAGCGGTTTTCTTACCCCATTCTGGAAGCGTAGAGAGATTTTATTGACCTGTATAGACATGGGACAGTTTTCAGACAGTTCTCAGTCAACCGTGCTTCCAATTTGCTGCTCCCAGCAGTTGGAACAAGATGCAAAATACTTTGAGAATGAACAAGTTGATCCCCTCACAATTTTTTAGGACTCTTTTGCAGAATTGTTTAAAAGGCTGGGTGACAGTTAGACATGTCAGTTAAAAGGCTGGGTGACAGTTAGACATGTCAGTTAAAAGGTGTGTTTAACCTGTCTAACTGTCACCCAGCCTTTTAACTGACATGTCTAACTGTCACCCAGCCTTTTAGCTGACATGTCTAACTGTCACCCAGCCTTTTAACTGACATGTCTAACTGTCTCCCAGCCTTTTAACTGACATGTCTAACTGTCACCCAGCCTTTTAACTGACATGTCTAACTGTCACCCAGCCTTTTAACTGACATGTCTAACTGTCACCCAGCCTTTTAACTGACATGTCTCACTGTCACCCAGCCTTTTAACCGACATGTCTAACTGTCACCCAGCCTTTTAACTTACTTGTCTCCTCTGCTTTATGTATTACTAGTTTTCCCTTCCAACTTCCCACCTCCGACCATAAACAAAGCAGTCATCTGGTATTCCGGAGATAACCGGTTCGATTCCGCTCCTCCCCGGCAGCGTGTCGAAGTGTCCTTGAGCAAGACACTTAACCCCTAACCGCCGTCGGTTATGTGAATGTGTGAGTGAACGGGTAAAATGTGAGGAACAAATTGTAAAGCGCTTTGGATCAAAGATGCAATATAAAATGCACCATTTAACATGTATCTGTTCCATCATCTGACCTGTTGGATGCCTGGGGTCACCAATGCTCAGCTTTATTAGCTGGCTGGCAGGGCCTTGACCAGCAGGGGCATGACCAGCAGGGGGCCTCTCCGTGTGGAGTACCTCCGGGTACTGTGTTTACTGCACGTGAGGTTTATCCTGCCATCGCCCTTGACCGAAGTACTGGCATTACAGCCGGAGTTGGTCCCGGGCGCCACGCTGTGTGTGGTGGCTGAGGTCAAGTGCAGAGACGGATTTCCTGCAAGGGGATTAATAAAGGTTCAACTTAATTAAATTTATATACAGAAATGCAGTATATGCAAACTGTATGACTGATCTAATCTACAAGTGTAGAGGTTCAGAGCGGAATACATACATACATCTACAATACATACATACATACATACATACATACATACATACATACATACATACATACATACATACAACATACATACATACATACATACATACATACATACATACATACATACATTCTGATATTTGAGCTCCGAGCCTTGACATTTAGCCTTTATCTTTATTTCATACCAGCCCTTGTTCTGGTAGAATATGACATGTATAATGTTACGCTACAATGATCTGGTAGAATATGATATGTATAATGTTAAACTACAATGATCTGGGTAGAATATTATATGTATATGTAAACTACAATGATCTGGTAGAATATGACATGTATAATGTTAAACTACAATGATCTGGTAGAATATTATATGTATAATGTTAAACTACAAGGATCTGGTAGAATATGACATGTATAATGTTAAACTAGTAATAGTTTCTGTTAGAATATGACATGTATAATGTTAAACTAGTAATAGTTCTGTTAGAATATGACATGTATAATGTTAAACTACAAGGATCTGGTAGAATATGACATGTATAATGTTAAACTAGTAATAGTTCTGTTAGAATATGACATGTATAATGTTAACTACATGGACCTGGAAGAATATGACATGTATAATGTTAAACTACATGGACTGGAAGAATATGACATGTATACTGTTAAACTACAAGGATCTGGCAGAATATGATATGTATAATGTTAAACTAGTAATAGTTTGTTAGAACATGAATGTATAATATTAGGCTACAAGGAAAACAAGACACTGGTGTGTTACTGTACGATTGCCAGCTGTCTATTAGCAGGTTGTGCTTCATGTAGCTCATGGTTAAAGAGCATATTTGTATTTATGTTATTACTATAGCTCATGATATTGTGTCGCCTATACAACCAATCACCGGAATAAATCTGCACATGCGCTGAGAATCCGTGGGCTTTGAATCCTATTTACACAGCGCTGTAACGTGCCAGAAATGATATAGTTACTGTATGTATCTCATTATATGCACGGATGTATACAATGATATATATATATATTATTATGACTGTATATTGATTACAGTAGTGCAACCACATAGGGGTATATAATAATGTGCGTTTTTGTAAGTGATGCTTTCCGAATGTCTTACTATGTCCCACTCACAGCAGGCACATCGTATGAGGCGGAAGATCACCCTCTGCCCCCTCATCGCCGTACAGCACCATCCGCGGCCTCCACTCTCCCATACATTTACACCTGTGGCCCGCTTTTTCCTTTTCTGTTTTTTTCCATATTCCATTAGAGTGTGATTGCTGAATTATGATGGCCGGGCAAGGCAGCATATATATATATTAGTCATGGTTGATTTGGCGACGCTATATCAACAGATACCCGCGGCCTGTACAGTTCAGATTCCCGAGTGCCACAATAGCATGACACGGAATACTGATTAGCTCAAGCCGTGAATGTGAGCTTGACACTGATGTTATGCTAATGCCATGCACTCACGCCTCGCTCGCTCGCTCTCGCTCCGACACACACACACACACACACACACGCACACACACACACACGGACACACACAGCCGCACGGCTCAACTTCCCTATCGTGCACCACCGCCGCCGACTGGTGCAGAGAGAGAGAGAGAGAGAGAGAGAGAGAGAGCACGAGAGAGCGAGAGAGAGAGAGAGAGAGAGAGAGAGAGAGAGAGAGAGAGAGAGAGAGAGAGAGAGAGAGAGAGAGAGAGAGAGAGAGAGCGAGAGAGAGAGCTCGGACGATAATGGAACTCATTTTATTCGGAGGGCGGCGGCGGTGGCGGACCGAGCGTAATCATGGATATGTAAAATGGCCACTCTCTCCGGGTAGTAGATTGTACCCATTCGTCTCCGTCTGTGGCTTTTGTCTCCCCTCTCCCGCTGTCTCATAAACATGCAACATGCACGGGTCAAAAACACATTACATGTGTTGTTCAACAGCACACAACACACACACAGCACGCACACACACACACACACACACACACACCACACACACACACACACACACACACACACACACACACACACACACACACACACACACACACACACACACACACACACACACACACACACGCATTCACACACACACACACACACACACACACACACACACACACACACACACACACACACAGACACACACACATGACGCATGAGCAATAAGACCAGCGCTGGAGCATGAAATATATATATGATGATCGTGTGTTTGTGTGCGTTACATTTTTAAAGCGGAGCGGCTGGGAGGACGGAGGCCATGCAGTGTCCGTGGTTAGAGAACGACGACCTCGGGAAACAACACGCTGTTTAAAATTAGCGGGACGTCTCATTAGGGCTGCTTCTCCAGCGGTGACCATGAGCAGCTCTATTGCTCCGTTGGTTGGTTGGAAATGGAGGTCAAGCGTGTGTGCGTGTGTTGTGTGTGTGTGTGTGTGTGTGTGTGTGTGTGTGTGTGTGTGTGTGTGTGTGTGTGTGTGTGTGTGTGTGCGTGTGTGTGTGTGTGTGTGTGTGTAGGTCAGCCATACTGTATGTAACAGCGTTCTGCCGTCCATGCTCTTTGTAAGTGGCTGTTCTTTCATACTTTCTGACTGCACTGGCAGTGTTTATGTCCTTTGTATGAGGCTTCCTTGTACTTCTGTTCATGTGGACATAAATAAACATTTCAAATGTGTGTGTGTGTGTGTTTGTGTGTGTGTGTGTGTGCACGCGTGTGTGTGTGTGTGTGTGTGTGGCTGCATGTGTGTACGCGGTAGCAGCTACTGCAGACTTGTTTGGAATATTTATGTACAGTCTTGTTGACTTAATGCCTAATTTATACTCAGACAATGTCAAAGGTGGTTGCATGATGCTTCCTTGGTGGGGCTCCTGCGCTGGTGAGGTGACGTGGGGCATAGCCGTCCTTTATGTGGGTGTTACGGGTTAGCTACAGCAGTTGGCTCTATTCCTATTTTTAGGCAGGGGGGGCCGATTGGTTGATTTGGGGCGCTCGTTGGGCAGGTTGATTGCTCCTCTTCTCCTGCCAGTCCTGGAGCTCAATATCTATTACATCCTAGATTCTACTCACCCTCTGAATGTTTTGTTGGGCCTTTCTCGCGGCGGCTGCCTGGCGGTGTCATTGCGGACAAAGCATATTTGTTTGCCCTGTGGTGGCACAGTCATGTGACTGCCGTGGAGTGGGCCTATTATGATGGAGATTGAGACATATCCTCTTATCTTCTTATAATGAGACATATCCTCTTACAATGTGTACTTGTTCTGTTGTGTTTTCGTATGTGTCCTTTATTTTATTTTTGTTGTTGTTGTGTGTTATGTGTTCTGATTCTGAATTACATTGCACAAAATGTGGGACCCTCTCGAAAACGAGATACTGTATCTCAATGTGGTTTTCCCAATAAAGAATTTCAACACTCACAGCACACACATCCACACGCGCACACTCACTTTAAATAAACAACTCACTGTAGCACCCACTTTACACACTTTAACGCAGAGCTGTGATTGGCCGCTGCCCTGGTCTGACGCACTTACCTCATTTGCCGTTTATCATCTCGTGGAGCTCGGTCGGAGCGTTCCGCTGTCGATCGTGATTAACTACACGGAACAAACACGGAACAAACCGCGGAAGTCCGAAACACGGTGTCTAACACGATGCAGCACGGCCACCTAGTGGTTCGGTGGTGTACTGCAACCCACACGTTGAACCGACGTTGGAAGTATGCCGGTCTGGCTTCCACGCGGCAAATATCGTTACGTTGAAGCTTATCTCCGCCTTGCATTTTTTTTCACAATTTTAGATTCTGAAGAGGAGTCTGCCGTGTGGTGCATGCTGGGTGTTATTATCACTGTGCTGATTGGACACATGGCGGGACGTTATGGTGCTCTCTGTCTCGTTGTTTACGTTGTATATTATGCTTCAAACATGGTTGTCAAGCGAGCACAGAGCCTGTATGTAACTCACTGTATTTACAAAGGTTTTTACAATGGTATGGTCCCTCGCCTGTTTGTACTGTAATTGTTATGTGGGTGTATACTGTACATTAATTATTCAAATGTATGTGTATTTGTTTGTGTTTGTGTGTGTGTGTGTGAAGTGCGTGTGTGTATTTGTTTGTGTTTGTGTGTGTGTGGGTGTGTGTTTGTGTGTGTGTGTGTGTGTGTGTGTGTGTGGGTGTGTGCGTGTTTTTGTTTGTGTTTGTGTTCATGGGTGTTCTGTGTGTGTTTTGTGTGTGTGTGCGTGTATTTGTTTGTGCTTTTGTGTGTGCGTGTATTTGTGGGTGTGGGTGTGTTCTGGGTGTGTGTGTTTCATGTGTGTGTGTGTTTGTGCGTGCATGTGTGTGCGTGTGTGTGTGTGTTTGTGTGTGTGTGTGTGTGTGTGTGTAGGTGTGTGTGTGTGTGTACTTGTTTGTGTTTGTGTGGGTGTGTGCGTGTATTTGTTTGTGTTTGTTTGTTTGTGTGTGTATGTGTGTGTGTGTTCTGTGTGTGTTTTGTGTGTGTGTGTGCATGTATTTGTTTGTATTTGTGTGTGTATGTGTGTGCGTGTTCTGTGTGTGTGTGTGTTCTGCGTCCGTGTATTTGTTTGTGTTTGTGTTTGTGGGTGTTCTGTGTGTGTTTTGTGTGTGTGTGTGTGCATATATTTGTTTGTGTTTGTGTGTGTATGTGTGTGCGTGTTCTGTGTGTGTGTGTGTTCTGCGTCCGTGTGTTTTGCATGTGTTCTGTGTGAGTGTGTGTTCAGAATCTGCCACTACAGCACAGAGGCAGGAGACCTCAGTGTCCTATATCTCACCCTGTCCTATATATGGTCATGACGTCCTCCAACATGCTAATCCTTCACGAGGTGGAGCTGCTCTCCACGGACTCACGTGTCTCTAAGCTGACGACCCGGGGTTTAAACATCTGCCTCCTCCTGCAAACCAATTTAACGGCCTTCGTTTCTAGTCCCAGAAATTAGAGGAAAGCACTTCATACCTCGCTTGGAGTGTGTGTGTGTGTGTGTGTCTGTGTGTGTGTGTGTGTGTGTGTGTGTGTGTGTGTGTGTGTGTGTGTGGGGGGGGGGGGGTATCAGTATTGCTGGGACAGTTTGAAACATTTGGGAAAATTCTAAATTAAACGCTTAGCTGGTAATTTCAGAGAGGATCACGTGGATAGTCCTGCAACCCAGTATTTGTTATGTTAACGCATGCTGTAGGTGGTATTTAAAAATAAATACATAAGTGGTCTACATGTTAAAATAATAGCTCTACATTCTGACAGCCTGATATAGTGTGATTGGTCAGTAACATGGGTCTCCCATGCCCTCCGCTCTGCAGTAAACAGCCATCACTGATATACTAAGTGTCTGGTCAGCAGTGATGCCAGTAACGCGTTACTACTGTAATCTGATTACTTTTCCCCGAAAATAGTAATCTAACACGTTAATCTTTACAAGCCAGTAATCTGATTGCAGTTACTTGTCCAAGTGGCTGTGCGTTACTATTTCGTTACTATCTCATAATGCAGGCAGAATGCAGTATTTTCTTTCGTTTTCGACTGTCAAAAATATAATTTTGAGCTGTTTTTCTTGCATTGGGAGTGACGTCACATGTCACGTTTTCAAAGCGTGTCTGAGAACGCAACCTCACGTGTTGTACCATGCTGGTGGGCAGTGCCGGTGGCTGTTATTATCAGGCGTACCAAAACATAGCGAGCTAGCCTACCACTACAATGGCGCAGGGAGACGCTCACGCTGGTAACGCTTTCTTGCACTGGAAGTTCAGTCACTACTTCACGTTTGTGTCAGCTAAGCCGGGTGAAAAAAACATTCACTATGCGGATGAAACAAAATACCGTCTACCGCTAAAAGCAGCACATCCAATTTAAGAAAGCATCTGGAATCACAACACAGCACGACCAAACTGATAGAAAAAACCCCGAAACCGAAGCTTCGACTTCTACAGGACTCGGAGGTCCACCAGCCAAACAGCAAAAGCTGGATTTCAATAAAAAAAAAAACACCTGTAAGTGAGCGAGAGCTGAAGAGAATGGTCGGGAGATATGTTGTAGAAGAAATGTTACCTCTGAACACTGTTGACTTGCCCTCTTTCTGTGCCATAATAGATAAGATCCCTTGTAGTGCTAGTGCTGAGCTGCCCCCGAAGAACGGCATTCTCCTCTTACTTGGATACGGAGTGGTGGTGTAGTGGTTAACACTGTCGCCTCACAGCAAGAAGTTCCAGGATTCGATTCCCGCTTGGGGACCAGGTTTCCATGATGCCAGTTACCCAGGTGGGGTATCTCCCGGGCCTTTCTGTGTGGAGTTTGCATGTTCTCCCCGTGCTCGCAAGGGTCCCCCCCCCCCGATAAGATAAACCCAATGGAAAAACATGCACAACAACAAGATCGCTAACGCTGTGGCGTCCTTGACGAAGACGGACAGGAGCACTTGGATTCATGGTCCCCTGGCGCGGCTCACGTTGCGCCTGTCTGCTCCCGGCTGCCCTTGGGGGGGAAGGACGACGGGCTGGGTTAATCGCAGAGACGAATCGCATGCATGCCGATTAATGACCTCAGAGCAGGTCCTAAATTATTATTATAATATGCGGAGATGGAGAAGAACCTGAAGGCCGCGCTAGACGAGGTTGACCATGTATCAACCACAGCCGATATTTGGACTGCTAATAACCGTAGTTACATCCACTCGGTGGAATTCTTTTTACGATGCCATAAAGAGAATCGTAGAAATCCCCATGAAAGAGCTGAATACTCTGTGCACCAAGGTGGGAGTCACTTGCTTCAAAGATAAAGAATACCAGTTCCTGCATGAGTACTGCACCACCATGAAGCCTCTGACTGTAGCGCTGGACATTTTACAAGGTGACTGTCCTTATGGAACTTTACTACCCACGCTTGAAGTGCTGATGCAGAAGACCCTCGCTCTGAAGGACACCCTCTCCAAGACGACTGCAGGCCTTCCAGATGCCATAGTGCAGGTATATGTTCCACCTTTGAGTTAAACATCTTTTGCATTGCACTATTCATGAACATGGAACACCATACTGCAGTATGTAGGTTGTCAGTAGCACACAATAATAAATAATAATAATAGCATAGGAGGAGCAGTACCGTTTAATAGACTGTTTTTTAAGAGCATGAGCTTCAGATACTGGATAGGTATTCAAACATAAAGAACATTTTCTTGAAGTATAACACTCCAACCCCATCAAGTGCTCCTGTGGAGCGTCTTTTTAGTCTGGGAGGGTTGGTGCTCACGCCTAGAAGGAACAGACTTTCTGACATGAGGTTTGAGAAGATTCTGTTACTGAGATATAATCACTGGTTTACTCACCCCTCTCCCCTGTTTCACTAGGAACATTAGAAGAACCATATCTGAATAGGGCAAGTAGGCCTCAAAGTTAGTGTACACATATCAGCCTACATGTGGTGGTATTGACCATTTATCTTTTGTGAAATCTATAGATCTATAGATAGGCCTACCTGCCCTATTAGTACATTTAACTCAAACTGAGTACATTTAACTCAAACTGAGTAAGATTTTACTCAAACTGAGTAAGTTTGAGTAAAATGTACTCAGTTTGAGTAAAATTTACTCTGCAAAATGTACTGTGTACTCATTGCTGCTAAACAGTCAGGAGAGATTGTTGCTTCCCTTTTGATTCATATATATGATGGTGGCAAAGGCAACGCTCTTATTTGCCAAATGCTGTTCATTTACAGGTTAAAGACAAGAGAGACTGATTGTATGTTCATAGATAAATTTTTAGCCTACATGTGGTGTTATTCACCGTTTTTGTTTTGTGAAACCACTCGTTGCTGCTCAACAGCCAGGAGAGATTGTTGCTTTCCCTTTTGATTAATGTATATTTGATGGTGGCAGAGCAAAAGCTCTTATTTGCCAGATTTACAGTTAATTTACATGTTAAAGAGAGACTGATTGTATGTTTATAGAGAGACATTTATAAAAACAATTTAATAGTTACAGTTGATATAATTGAATAGTTCAGCCTGCATTTGTTAGGTGTTTATACACTGGTTTTGTAAAACCATGGATGGCTGCTCTAATGCTGTGAGCATCAGAGGCTGTTGCTTTAACATACTTGATGGTACAGAAGCTGAAGCACTAGTTTAACAATTTATGTTATGTGCAGAGAAACAAGTTAAAAACAATTTATGCACTTTCAATAAAGCGTTTAAAAAAAACTGTTGTCATTCTTATGTTGTGGCAGCAGCAGGGGGGACGACGACGACTTCGTAACCTAGTTACTTTCAAAGTAACTAAGTTACTCTGATAATCAAGTAATCAGTAAAGTAACTAGATTACTTTTTAAAGGAGTAATCAGTAATCAGTAATCAGATTACTGTAATCTGTGGCATCACTGCTGGTCAGTAACACAGGTCTCCCAGGCCCTCTGCTCTGCAGTAAACAGCCACCACTGATATAGAGTGTCTGGTCAGTAACACGGGTCTCCCAGTCCCTCCACTCTGCAGTAAACAGCCATCACTGATATAGAGTGTCTGGTCAGTAACACAGGTCTCCCAAGCCCTCTGCTCTGCAGTAAACAGCCATCACTGATATAGAGTGTCTGGTCAGTAACATGGGTCTGCCAGTCCCTCCACTCTGCAGTAAACAGCCATCACTGATATAGAGTGTCTGGTCAGTAACATGGGTCTCCCAGTCCCTCCTGCTCTGCAGTAAACAGCCATCACTGATATAGAGTGTCTGGTCAGTAACACGGGTCTCCCAAGCCCTCTGCTCTGCAGTAAACAGCCATCACTGATATAGAGTGTCTGGTCAGTAACACGGGTCTCCCAAGCCCTCTGCTCTGCAGTAAACAGCCATCACTGATATAGAGTGTCTGGTCAGTAACACGGGTCTCCCAAGCCCTCTGCTCTGCAGTAAACACAAGATACATGTCCTGGTATCTTGTTCCCAAGATAGAACTCATACTGGAAAAATTGGCTGATAACAATAAGGAGACAGCGCTTACTAGTCAACTAAAGGGTCCAACCGTTTATCCAAAGGCTAGCGTGTCTAGGCATCTGTTGTGACTTCCTGTTCATAATCGTCTAAATGGAATGGTTTATCCAAAAGCGCTTTACAATTTGCGCCTCACATCTTACCCATTCACTCACACGGTCATGGCGGAGGCGACCGCGCGTGGTGCCAACCTGCTCATCGGGAGCAGTTAGGGGATAAGTGTCTTGCTCAAGGGCTTACAAGGATTACCAGACGACTGCTCTACCTCCTGAGCCACTGTCGTCTCTAAACGAGCGCAGTAAGGGCTTTCCTCCATCTCCTCTCCATTCCCCCCCCCCCCCCCCCCCCCGCCCAAATCTGTATTTTGCATGTAATTTGAATCACGTGACCGAAAACAAAGCTGTAGTAGCCAGACGTAAAATAACCAGAAGACAAATAACAAAAGACGTTTTGTATAATATTTATAACATTCTGTAATAAGTCGTCCTGTATTTTTATTTATTTTTTGATCAACTTTTTCTCCCATTTTCTATTTTTCTCCCATCCCAATTTCGTATCGTCCAATTCAACCCTCCCCTGTCTCGAACGCTGTTTCTTGCATCCCACAAGCCGGCTGTAATGTGGACGTGTAAGCCATACATAGCACGAGTCCCCTCCGGTACTCGAGGAGGCAGCCGTCGCATCTTTTCACCTGCGCAGCGCGATCTCTCAGCGTCAGGGGTCTGCGCTTTGGAGGGACGCCGCCCCCGTCGCTTCCTGATTCTACTGCGCAGGCGCACCAACCGACCTGTGGGAGTCGCTGTCCACAGCGTCCGATCCCCACCCATCAGTTTCCCACCCCCTAATACTGCCAAATGTATTAGTACAGACGACCAGCTAAACTGAAAGCTATGTGGAGCGCTGGGCTCAAACCCAGCGTATGCAGCATTGGAGGTGAGCTCCTTGCCCACTGCACCACCTAGCCGCCCCCGTCCTGTATTGTTTTGATGTGCAAACAGAGTTGGGTTTCCAGGGGGTTTGTTGGGGCGGAGGCGTTGCCCCCCTCCGTCCCTCAGATGTTCTGCCGTGTGGTGTTTGCAGGTCAGGAAAAGCTCAAGCCAATAAGGGGGCGGACAGGACAAACAAGAAGTCGACAAAAACTCTGAAATCTGCCCAATTTTTTATTAACCTCCGAGATAAACTATCAAGAATCGTCTCCATCGGCTGTTTCCCACCCTACTGAGAGCGCTGAGCTGTGCAGGAGATGCTGACGTCTTAATTATGCTCCACTCACAGATATAGATAACACTTGCCTTTACGGATTCGGGATAAAGCACTGACGCACGCCCACACACACACACACACACAAGTGCAGACAAATACACACACATGCACACACACAAGCACAAATAAATACAGATACGCACACACGCAAACAAATACACACACACAAACAAATACACACACAAATACACACACACACAAATACACACACACAAATACACACACATGCACACACACAGGCACAAATAAATACACACATACGCACACGCAAACAAATACACACACACAAACAAATACACACACACACAAATACACACACATACACAAACACCCACACATGAACACAAATAAATACACGCACACACACAAACACACACACACAAACACACAAATACACACACATACACAAACACCCAAACAAACAAACACCCACACATAAACACAAAGAAATACACGCACACACACAAACACCCACACACAAACAAATACACGCACACACACCAACACAAACAAAAACGTGCACACACACAAACAAATACATGCACACGCACACACACACAAACAAATACACGCACACACACACACACACAAAGACAAACAAATACACCCACACACACAAATACACACACGCACACAAACAAATACACACAAACACACAAATACACACACGTACACACAGACACACAAATCTAACAGAGCAATGTTATACCAAGGTGAAAACTGTATGTACACCTCTGTTCCCTCGCTTCAAACGCTCATGTAGCCTCGTGATTTAAGGTATAGATGACGACACCTGTTTAATGTGACAACTGAGACCTGCAGACAAGGTTTAAGTTTTCAGACAAATTTTTTTTTTCAAACCTCGTTATGTAAAGATATATAATTTCAACTTAATGAAGATTTGACTTTTGAGGCTGTCACATACGTTGTGTGTCAATCATCCTGACAAGAGTGGTGTGGAGAAGAAGGACTTTACGCTGATGTAATTAGAAAAAGTGCCACTATTCTGGAACATTCCCCCTCTCTCTCCTTCTCCATCTTGTGTGGGTGGAAAGTCATTTGGAAATGGATGGCATTTAGAAGCTGCCGGTTCTTCCCTAAGATGGATACCACCAGCGCTGGCAGCATAAATCTACTCAATGCCCGCGTGTTCGGTGCAGGGCGAAACATTGGAGGCAATAAATGTCACATTCTGGGCAGGGATTTCTCAAGTGCAAAATGATACTGAATATCAAGTGTGTCTTAAAGGTGGCCTGATTAATACCAGGCCTGTATGAGTAAAGTACAGTATAGGTGCTGATCCAGACAAAGCCACTAGAAAAAATCTTATAGATTCGATTTTTATGAACAGACCAGAAAAGGCAATTATGTATAAATTACTAACTGGGGTTTCCAACCATGAGCATTTTCTTGTCCCCTTTTCCCTGTTCCCCTTCGAGAGGCCATTTTGTCCTCTCGCCAGGCCGTCATTGTAAATAAGAATGTGTTCTTAATTCACCTGCCTGGTTAAATATTTGGGATGCTCGATATTGGCTTTTTTACCGATACCGATATTCCGATATTGTCCAACTCTTAATTTCGATACCGATACCGATACCGATATCAACCGATACCGATATATGCAGGGTTTCCCCCCAAAAAAACGGAATAATTTCAGGTAACTAATAATTTCACTGGATGCATTCAAAAGGCTTTCTAAATGTAAGCATTATCTGTGTAAAATATGATAATTAAAAAAGTAAAAATTAACATTACATATCTCTTGTTGTTGAATTAAACCAAAATGCATACTTTTGACAATAAATAAAATAAGAATTGGTTCTTACTTGCTTGCCTGGGTAAATAAAGGTTAAAAAAAAAAAAAAAAAAAAAAATTTTTTTTTTTTTTTACCGATACCGATATTTTCCGATATCACATTTTACTGCCGATATCGGCCGATAATATCGGACAAAATATAATATAATATATAATAATAGAAATAAATAAATACAAATTGCTGATGGATAGGGCTTTTGTTGAGTTAATTTCAGGCCAACTAGAATAATTTGTGGCTATTAGCGACAATGGGGAAGTAACTAAAGGAACACTTAAGGAGGCTCTTATATCCGTGGGCAAAAAATCTCTTATACTGAACTCTTGTGCCTCAGATTACACAGAAATCCTTCTGATCTGTATGACAGCAGAGTCTTGGAATTGGAAATCTCCTTTCCAACACTACAGTCCAGACATATAGATTATATATATAATATATATAAGCGCTTTGAGATGCCTAATGCAAGGCGTTATATAAAATACATTTATTATTATTATTATTATTATTAGGGATGCTCGATATTGGCTTTTTTACAGATACCGCTATACCGATATTGTCCAATTCTTAATTTCCGATACCGATATCAACCGATACCGATATATGTGGGGTCCCCCCCCCCCCCCCAAAAAACTGAATAATTTCAGGTAATCAACATTACATATCTCTTGTTGTGGAATTAACACAACATTATGCATACTTTTGATAATACATACAATCAGAATTTGTTCTTACTTGCTTGCCTGGGTAAATAAAGGTTATAGAAATGTACATTTTTCAATGTAAATATTTTTTTTAAAACCCGATACTGATATTTTCCGATATCACATTTTAATGCCAATATCGGCCGATAATATCGGTAGGCCGATAATATCGGACATCCCTATTTATTATTATTATTATTATTATTATTATTATTATTATTATTATTATTATTATTATTATTATTATTATTATTATTATTATTATTATTATTATTATTATTATTATTATTATTATTATTATTATTATTATTATTATTATTATTATTATTATTATTATTATTATTATTATTATTATTATTATTATTATTATTATTATTATTATTATTATTATTATTATTATTATTATTATTATTATTATTATTATTATTATTATTATTATTATTATTATTATTATTATTATTATTATTATTATTATTATTATTGTGTGAGATGGCTGGACGCCTACTGGCCCACCGGATAAGGTCACGATACCGCATCAAGACTCATAGAGGAGTTAAGAGGAGATAGAGCTGTGCCCTTCCTGTTGACTTGTCGTACAGAACATGTAAATCGCTTTGGATAAAAGCATCAGCCTAAATGACAAAATGTTAAATGTAATGTATTTTAATCATTCCATGCAAATCTCTATACCTCGGAATCCACAGTATAGATCCCTCTAATTAATTAGTGAATTTCCAGATGAATTACAAATACTGTACCAAACGTAGAAGATAGCTATATAGGGCCAAGCCTGGCTGAACCGTTCTCCCCTTGAGGAGTTAACACAAGCAATTAAAAGCATGCAATGCTCCAAAGCCCCAGGCCATAATGGGTTTACTTCTGAATTCTTCAAGGCCTTTTCACGTGTAATGTCCCCAGTGCTGCTTGACGCATTTAACGAGACCTTAGAGGACAACGCCTTTCCTTCTACATTTCATCAGGCATCTATATCAGTTCTAATAAAGGAAAGGTAAAGGCCCAAAGGGACCAGGCTCGTATAGAGCTGTCAGTCTTTTAGATATGGGTGTCGTCGTGCTTCCTCAACTATATACTATTTTGTACTCTCCCCGCTCAGCCCCTCAGCATGTGGAGGTTCTCATCTCCCTGGGTGCTAATAAGGCCTTCGACAGAATCAAGTGGGGTTTTCTATTTGCGGTTCTTGAGAGGTTTGATCATGGGTGAGAAATTCATAGCTGGGGTCAAGTTGTTGTTATATCGGTCCCCTCTCGCACTCAGTAATGACCAACTCCATTAGATCTCCCGACTTCCCTCTACAAGGCTGGGTTGCTTGCTTTGGAGAGAAGGAATGTCCACGTCCCAAACAGATATCAACTTTCCTCTATTTAGTAGGAAAATAATTGTTCAATCAGTTTTTGTTCGTATCAGTTTTGGATTATGGTGATGTAATTTATAGGCATGCTGCGGCGTCAACTCTTAAACCTCTGGATTCTGCATATCACTCAGCTCTTAGGTTTATTACTGGTGACAGATTAGATATGATACTCATCATTGTGTCCTGTATGATAGGGTGGGTAGGTTCAGGGGCGGACCTTCCTACAGGCGATATAGGCGGTCGCCTAGAGCGCCACCCAGAGGGGGGCGCAAAAAAAAAAAAAAAAAAAAAAAAAAACGATTTTTTTATTTTTTATTTTTTTTATTTTTTTTTCTGTGCAGTTTTGGCGCCCCCCTCTATATCTGCAACCATTATTTTTACATAAAAAAAATTCTAACATAAGGGAAAATGAGCCAAAAATCTAAAACGGTCGGTCGGTCTGAGCCTCAGCTTTAGGTGTTCACAGTCAGAACATGCTAGAGCGCTGTGCATTGATGGGTATCGGTCAAGTGGTTATAGAATTGAACGTTGAGGAAAGAAAGACTAACGTTAGAGAACTATGAAGAAAAAAGCAAAAAAATACAAAAAAAAAAATACAAAAAAAATTACAAAAAAATACAAAAAAAAATAATCTCGCCTAGGGCGCCAAATGGGCTAGGTCCGCCCCTGGGTAGGTTGGCCTTCTCTTACAGAAAGGCGCAACAAACACTGGTATTTATTTATTTTTAAAGCCCTCATTGGCAAACAACCTGTTTATATCTCTTCACTGTTAGATTGGAATATTGGAACCTATTCAACTCGATCGAATGCCTGGATGGTTCTTAGGGTCCCTCAAGTTGGTTCTGATCGAGGGAAGTCAGCTTTTTCCTTTGATGCCTCTAACTCATGGAATGTCCTTCAACTCTCTCTGAAATTGGAGGTTCTCCATTCCCTTGGTATGTTTAAACGTATGATTTCAGACCATTGTGTGACTGACTGCCTGTAACTGTTTTAGCTGATCTTTTTATATGATTCTAAAAGTTTTTAATTTTTTACTCTGGTGTTACATTTTCTGTGAATATTGCTTGTATTATGTACTGTTTACATTTTGTACAATCGTCGTTTCTGTAAATGACGGAAACCTTCTGTCTAAATAGCGCCCGATGTTAATTTATTTAGGGCACAACGTTTTGGCCTGTGTGGCCTTCGTCAGGGTTGCCTGCTTTCCCTACCTTTATTTGTTCTTGCTATCAAGCCTTTGGCCACTGCTTTACCATATTCCATAGATGGGAATCCATAGAGGAGGAGTGGAGAATAGAGTGTCTTTGTATGCGGATGACCTGCTTCGGTATACTATAAAGAACCCTTGTAAGTCCATCCCCAACATACTGTCAAAAAAAAGGTATGGTGTGATCTTAGGTTATAAGTTGAATTTGCTAATTGCTAAATTTGCATTAAACAAACCACCAATGCTCCTTGTTACTACAACACTCAAGTGTTTACATGAATCCATTGCTTGAATTTAATCCACTCGATAAAATAAGATGTTCCTTTATTGATGTCTGGATTGCCCCAAGGGGATCAATAAAGAAATATATTATATTATCTTATCTTATCTTAACTGTTAAGAGGTGATGCATCATCTTAAAGGAACATGCCAACTTTTTGGGAAATGAGCTTATTGGCCATCTAACCTGGAGTTAGCAGATACATACCCTTTTCTTCTCTGTGCATGCATTAGGCTTAGGGAACAGCCGCACCGTTAGCCTAGCTTAGCGTCATTCACTGGAAATAGGTGTGCCAGTGTAGCCTAGTTCCCAACAGTCACGAAATACACTCCAAATACAACTCCAAAACGTTCCTGTAAACATGTTGTGACCTGCGTATTTACCATAGAGAACAAAGAGAAATTTGACATTTTAGTTTTCTAAGCAGATTGCCGAACCACTGCTGCCTGGGTGCAGTGATTTCATCACCTCAAAAGCTGAGCTGTTTTATTTCTCCACATGGTAAATACACAGGTCACAACATGTTTACAGGAACGTTTTGGTGTTGTATTTGAAGTGTATTTCGTGACTGTTGGGACATTTTATTTAGAGCTCTACAGGTGGGACTAATAGGTATGATTCTAACCTCCACCACTAAGAGCTCATAGGTTCCATGGTGTAATGGTTAGCACTCTGGACTTTGAATCCAGTGATCCGAGTTCAAATCTCTGTGGAACCTTCTTCTGTTCAGCTAAAGAAAAATATCATGTTTGTAAGGACTCTGAAAGCCAAACAATGCTGTTTTCTGTTCAAAATGTATTTACACGTCTACAGATGGGACTAATTGCTATGATTCTAACCTCCACCACTAAGAGCTCATAGGTTCCATGGTGTAATGGTTAGCACTCTGGACTTTGAATCCAGTGATCTGAGTTCAAATCTTGGTGGAACCTTCTTCTGTTCAGCTAAAGAGATAATTCATTTTGTCATGACGCTGAAGCCAAACAAATGCTGCTTACTGGTGAAAATGAAATTAGAGCTATACAAATGTGACTGGTAGGTGTGATTCTAACCTCCACAAATAAAAACTCAATGGTTCCATGGTGTAATGCTTAGCACTCTGGACTCTGAATCCAGCAATCTGAGTTCAAATCTCGGTGGGACCTTCTTCTGTCATGACTCTGAAAGCCAAACAAATACTGCTTTCTGGTCAAATTTTATTTAGAGCTCTACAGATGGGACTAATTGCTATGATTCTTACCTCCACCACTAATAGCTCATAGGTTCCATGGTGTAATGGTTAGCACTCTGGACTTTGAATCCAGTGATCCGAGTTCAAATCTAGGTGGAACCTTCTTCTGTTCAGCTAAAGAAAAATATCACGTTTGTCAGGACTCTGAAAGCCAAACAATGCTGGTTTCTGTTCAAAATGTATTTACAGGTCTACAGATGGGACTAATTGCTATGATTCTAACCAGAGCTTATAGGTTCCATGGTGTAATGGTTAGCACTCTGGACTTTGAATCCAGTGATCCGAGTTCAAATCTCGGTGGAACCTTCTTCTGTTCAGCTAAAGAAAAATATCACGTTTGTCAGGACTCTGAAAGCCAAACAATGCTGTTTTCTGTTCAAAATGTATTTAGAGGTCTACAGATGGGACTAATTGCTATGATTCTAACCTCCACCACTAAGAGCTCATAGGTTCCATGGTGTACTGGTTAGCACTCTGGACTTTGAATCCAGTGATCCGAGTTCAAATCTTGGTGGAACCTTCTTCTGTTCAGCTAAAGAGATAATTAATTTTGTCATGACGCTGAAGCCAAACAAATGCTGCTTACTGGTGAAAATGAAGTTAGAGCTATACAAATGTGACTGGTAGGTGTGATTCTAACCTCCACAAATGAAAACTCATTGGTTCCATGGTGTAATGGTTAGCACTCTGGACTCTGAATCCAGCGATCCGAGTTCAAATCTAGGTGGGACCTTCTTCTGGCATGACTCTGAAAGCCAAACAAATACTGCTTTCTGGTCAAATTTTATTTAGAGCTCTACAGATGGGACTAATTGCTATGATTCTAACCTCCACCACTAATAGCTCATAGGTTCCATGGTGTAATGGTTAGCACTCTGGACTTTGAATCCAGTGATCAGAGTTCAAATCTCGGTGGAACCTTCTTCTGTTCAGCTAAAGAAAAAAATCACGTTTGTCAGGACTCTGAAAGCCAAACAATGCTGTTTTCTGTTAAAAATGTATTTAGAGGTCTACATATGGGACTAATTGCTATGATTCTAACCTCCACCACCATGAGCTCATAGGTTCCATGGTGTAATGGTTAGCACTCTGGACTTTGAATCCAGTGATCCGAGTTCAAATCTCAGTGGAACCTTCTTCTGTTCAGCTAAAGAGATAATTCATTTTGTCATGACGCTGAAACCAAACAAATGCTGCTTACTGGTGAAAATTAAATTAGAGCTATAGAAATGTGACTGGTAGGTGTGATTCTAACCTCCACAAATATAAACTCAATGGTTCCATGG
>NC_140175.1:13842784-13852784 GCF_963971535.1 Notolepis coatsorum
CTGGACTTTGAATCCAGTGATCCGAGTTCAAATCTCGGTGGAACCTTCTTCTGTTCAGCTAAAGAGATAATTCATTTTGTCATGACTCTGAAAGCCAAACCAATGCTGCTTACTGGTGAAAATGAAATTAGAGCTATACAAATGTGACTGGTAGGTGTGATTCTAACCCCCACAAATGAAAACTCATTGGTTCCATGGTGTAATGGTTAGCACTCTGGACTCTGAATCCAGCGATCCGAGTTCAAATCTCAGTGGGACCTTCTTCTGTCATGACTCTGAAAGCCAAACAAATACTGCTTTCTGGTCAAATTTTATTTAGAGCTCTACAGATGGGACTAATTGTTATGATTCTAACCTCCACCACTAAGAGCTCATAGGTTCCATGGTGTAATGGTTAGCACTCTGGACTTTGAATCCAGTGATCCGAGTTCAAATCTCGGTGGAACCTTCTTCTCTTCAGCTAAAGAGATAATTCATTTTGTCATGACTCTGAAAGCCAAACCAATGCTGCTTACTGGTGAAAATGAAATTAGAGCTATACAAATGTGACTGGTAGATGTGATTCTAACCTGCACAAATGAAAACTCATTGGTTCCATGGTGTAATGGTTAGCACTCTGGACTCTAAATCCAGCGATCCGAGTTCAAATCTCGGTGGGACCTTCTTCTGTCATGACTCTAAAAGCCAAACAAATACTGCTTTCTGGTCAAATTTTATTTAGAGCTCTACAGATGGGACTAATTGCTATGATTCTAACCTCCACCACTAATAGCTCATAGGTTCCATGGTGTAATGGTTAGCACTCTGGACTTTGAATCCAGTGATCCGAGTTCAAATCTCGGTGGAACCTTCTTCACTTCAGCTAAAGAGATTATTCATTTTGTCATGACTCTGAGAGCCAAACCAATGCTGCTTACTGGTGAAAATGAAATTAGAGCTATACAAATGTGACTGGTAGATGTGATTCTAACCTCCACAAATGAAAACTCATTGGTTCCATGGTGTAATGGTTAGCACTCTGGACTCTGAATCCAGCGATCCGAGTTCAAATCTCGGTGGGACCTTCTTCTGTCATGACTCTAAAAGCCAAACAAATACTGCTTTCTTGTCAAATTTTATTTAGAGCTCTACAGATGGGACTAATTGCTATGATTCTAACCTCCACCACTAATAGCTCATAGGTTCCATGGTGTAATGGTTAGCACTCTGGACTTTGAATCCAGTGATCCGAGTTCAAATCTCGGTGGAACCTTCTTCTGTTCAGCTAAAGAGATAATTCATTTTGTCATGACTCTGAAAGCCAAACCAATGCTGCTTACTGGTGAAAATGAAATTAGAGCTATACAAATGTGACTGGTAGGTGTGATTCTAACCCCCACAAATGAAAACTCATTGGTTCCATGGTGTAATGGTTAGCACTCTGGACTCTGAATCCAGCGATCCGAGTTCAAATCTCAGTGGGACCTTCTTCTGTCATGACTCTGAAAGCCAAACAAATACTGCTTTCTGGTCAAATTTTATTTAGAGCTCTACAGATGGGACTAATTGTTATGATTCTAACCTCCACCACTAAGAGCTCATAGGTTCCATGGTGTAATGGTTAGCACTCTGGACTTTGAATCCAGTGATCCGAGTTCAAATCTCGGTGGAACCTTCTTCTCTTCAGCTAAAGAGATAATTCATTTTGTCATGACTCTGAAAGCCAAACCAATGCTGCTTACTGGTGAAAATGAAATTAGAGCTATACAAATGTGACTGGTAGATGTGATTCTAACCTGCACAAATGAAAACTCATTGGTTCCATGGTGTAATGGTTAGCACTCTGGACTCTGAATCCAGCGATCCGAGTTCAAATCTCGGTGGGACCTTCTTCTGTCATGACTCTAAAAGCCAAACAAATACTGCTTTCTGGTCAAATTTTATTTAGAGCTCTACAGATGGGACTAATTGCTATGATTCTAACCTCCACCACTAATAGCTCATAGGTTCCATGGTGTAATGGTTAGCACTCTGGACTTTGAATCCAGTGATCCGAGTTCAAATCTCGGTGGAACCTTCTTCACTTCAGCTAAAGAGATTATTCTTTTTGTCATGACTCTGAGAGCCAAACTGTAGCTGAGGGGTACAATTCCCTGACTGTATTGTTAGATATGATATTTAATACCACTACCTCATGTACTTTAACTTCTGGCCACCCAGTACAAGATATAAGTATGATGAACACTTTCCCACCTGATGAAACGAACCAACACAAATGGACCAAATCGAATATTTAATACAGCAAAGGGTGTATACAACATTCACTTAATTACATTTATGATTTGAAATGTTAAGTATGCACTTTTATGGCAAATGAGTATTCGTAGGTAAATCAACATTGAATGTCCAATCTCTGGTTGCGCAGGGAGTAAGTATACAACCTGGAATATTTAGGAAACGATAGCGATAGTACTTAAATGATTATAGCTGGATACACTAAGGGGGGGGGGGGTCCCGCTGGTTGTAAGACAGTAGGAGGGGGGGGTTAGAGAAGTCCCTGGAGGTATCCCATCTGGCCGACGGTGTCTTGGGAGAATCCAAAGTCTTAGACCCAGTGCCCACAGAACCTCGGGCCGTAGACGAACACAGCTGGACCCTCTGTGGAACGGTATCTGCCGGTCCACAACGGAGAGACGTGGTGCGACCTCACGTGTAGAGCGCCGCCTCACCTGTAGTCCTCTCCGGGGGGTAATTCCAACACTCGACAGTGTTGGCCTTTATCCATGGAATAATCAAAGCACATAAAGCATAATCCAAGAGCCGTGGAAGGCTCGCCGTCGTCGGGTAGAGTAATCCAATATACAGGTCCAGTCGCTCTTGACCCGGAGCTCCTCGGATGCAATCACCACTAGGGGTCTGACCAGCCTGGATAAGCATCCAGATAACGTCAGGAACGATGGGGGTACTGATAACTGTAGAACTCGAACCGAACGATGCACCATACATAAATAGACTATTATTAGCTTAATAGAATATGTCCAACTCGACGGTATGGTGCCAAACTATGACCATTCAACTATTAATCTACACGATATCTCAATGCCTATTCTGGGCCAAGTAGGCCCTACTACACCGCACGTGCTTCGTGGGGAGGCTTTTGCGTCTGTCACTCTGTTGGAGGGTAAAGAACTGGACTAAAAGAAAGTTCTACTTTACGAGCGTCATATATATATGCGCTATGAACAAATAGTACCACACGTATTTCGCCCGGCATATTACTGCGCGGAACCGGGGGGTTGCCTCGACATGTTAGGCGGCACGATTGAACTTGAACCTAGGGGTATGGCAACCTGGCGCCAGGTTCTCGTCCAATGGTAGGATGAAACTATTATGGGCTGTTTAGTAGAAACGGGGATATTCAATGCATATTGTACAAGGAATATACAGGGGATATCAAACGATATACAAATACAATTAAATATATATATATAAATAAATATACATATTCGGTTTAATCTGATCCTTCACAACAGCCGCCCCCTAATTAGTCCCACCTAATTAGCTAAGCAGAGACAGATTAACCGCACTGTCTTCCACTCAAGGTCCGCTGTAAGGTCAGTCAACTCACAAAGTCATAGGGTCATGGTCATCATCGATAGTATCTGGGAGTCGGGGCAGTTCTATGAGCCTCGCCACGGGCCGTGTGTAGGTGCGCCCTTGGACGAGTACTTCAGCTGCTCGGACCTTGCCATCGGCACCGGTGATCACTTTGCTTACGCGGCCAGCCGGCCACATAGCTCTGGGGAGTGACTGGTCAACTATCATGACGACTGTTCCTTCTGTCAAATTGTCTCTCTCTTTCACCCACTTCTGGCGGGTCTGTAGAGACGGTAGGTAGTGGAGTAGGAAGCTGCTCCAAAACTTGTCAGCTAGTACTTGGCTGTACCTCCACATTCTTCGGCCGTTCGCTTCTTCGGGCCTGTACATTGTCTGGGGTAGCGCGGGGTCCAGCCGCCCCATTAGGAGTGTGTTGGGGGTGACTGGGTCGACATCTGCTACATCACTGGAGACGTAACCGAGGGGCTTGGAGTTCAATACTCCCTCGATCTCCGTGAGGACTGTCATTAGGACTTCCTCTGCCACAGTCTGGGCTCCGAGTACGGCATACAGGGCTGTCTTTATAGAACGTACTTCTCGTTCCCAGGTTCCACCGAAGTGGGGTGTGTTCGGGGGATTAAACTGGAAGTCAACTTGGGCTGGAGCGAGGTGGGTCTTAAGTTCTGGGCCCATAGCTTGGAAGCTCTCTCTCAGCTCTCTTTCTCCGCCTTTGAAGTTGGTCCCGTGATCAGACAACAATGTAGACGGTTGTCCTTTCCGTGATATGAATCTCCGGAAGGCCATAAGGAATGAGTCTGTGCTCATGGTCGGAAGGAGCTCGATATGTATCGCTCTGGTGGTCATGCATTTGAATACAATACCCCACCGCTTCTCGGTGCCTCTTCCTCTTTTTATATACAACGGGCCAAAACAGTCCATGCCTGTGGAGTGGAATGGCTTGTCGCCGATTCGGAGGCGACAGGGGGGTAGGTCAGCCATCCGTGGTATGCTGGGCTGCGCGCGCCACTTACGGCAGTCTAGACAGGTTCGCTGGAAGCGCCGTACTGCTTCTCTCCCTTGTAATATCCAATAACGACGTCTGATCTCCGCGAAGACTCTCTCTGCTCCGGCGTGGTGCACATCCTCGTCGTATTTCTTTATGATCAGCTCTGTGACCTTGTGTCGGCTGTTCAAGACGATCGGGTGCTTAATGTCATCTGGTAGATCGGGGGCTCTCCGCAGGCGACCACCCACTCTGATGAGATTATGTGCGTCACTCTCTGGTGCCAGGTGAATCAGTCTGCTGTCTGATGGGACGGGGTTTCCTCCCTGTAGACAGTCTAGCTCATCGGGGAACGAGTCTCTCTGGGCTCGTTGTAGTAGAAGAAGTTCTGCTTCTTCGTAGTCAGCTGCTGACATGTCAGTGGTGGACTGAATCTCTGGGTGGTGCCGCAGGAATGTCCTTTGTTGCGCACTCTCTAGGGTAATGCAGTCATCTATGTTCGGGTCTGTGGAGGCGATAGTGCTCAGTCCACAGAACATAGGCTTCTTGTTCTCAGCCTCCTCTCTGCTTGCTTCCCTCGGGGTGGGCGTAGGCCAATCTCCTTCCGGGAGCTGGAGGAATGCTGGTCCGTCACTGTAGATGTTGCGACGGGTTAGGTCATCCAGGGACATTCCCCGGGTGATGACGTCAGCTGGGTTGTGTTTGGTATCCACATATTTCCAGCTTGCTCCTTCTGTTAGTTCCTGTATCTCGGTGACTCTGACTCCCACGAAGACTTTGTATCTGCATGAATCAGACTTAATCCATGTGAGTACTGTCGTGGAATCTGACCACAAGATTGTTCTATGCACCGGAATGGTGAGTTCACGTTGGATTAACGTGGCTAGATGCGCTCCTGCGAGGGCTGCGCAGAGCTCTAGACGTGGGATAGATTGTTGCTTACGTGGGGCTATCCTTGAGCGGGCCAGTATGAAAGCAGTGTGTATCTCTCCTCCCATCTCTTGGGCACGCAAATAAGCAACCGATCCGTAGGCTACTTCGGAGGCATCGCTGAAGACGTGTAGCTCAATCTCGCATGTCTCTGGCCTCACCGTGGATGGGAAGTAGCTGCGGCGTATGTTGACACCTGGGAGTGAGCGGAGTTCCGTCTCCCACTCTCTCCATGTTGAGGCAAGGTGTGCGGGTATTGGGTCGTCCCAGCCCTGGTCCTTGTCCCATAGTGCTCGTACAATCATCTTTGCCCTGGTGGTGTAAGGTAGAATACATCCCAACGGGTCATATTGTCTGGCGAGTGTTCTGTACACACTCCGTCTGGTGGTCGGTATCGCCGCCGACCTTCCTTGCTCTGGAGCCAAGGGTTTGTGTCTATAGTGGAGCGAGTCTGTTTTGAAGCGCCAGACTAATCCTAGTGTCATTTCTTGGGCTTCTCCTGGGATTGTCGCCATCCAGGTCTCGCTGCTGGCAGCCTTGTCTGCGGAGGAGAGGCTGCGCAATACGTGCGGGTCACTGCTGGCCCACTGCCTGAGATCAAAGCCTCCTTTGATTAGGGAGGCGCGTAACTTGATTAGGAGAGCCTCGGCTTCTTCTTGAGTCGAGACGCTTTGTAGACAGTTGTCTACGTAGAAACTGTTCTTCACACTGTGTTGGACCTCTTCATCTGCTGCTGGGTCCTCTGTGACGTGTTTCTGTAGTGCAAATGTAGCACAGCACGGGCTGCATGTGGTTCCGAAGGGGAGTACTTCCCACTGGTAGATGGATGGGTTCTCATCTCCGATCTTCTCTCTCCATAGGAACCGTAGCAGAGGCTTGTCCTCCTCTACTAGTCTCACTTGCAAGAACATCCCTTTGATATCCCCGCTTATGGCCACCTTGTCCTGGCGGAAGCGCAGTAGCACGCCTAGTAGGGAGGGGCCGAGTGTGGGGCCGGGCAAGAGCTCTTTATTCAGATTTTGGGATCCGATTTGGTAGCTGCAGTTAAACACAATGCGATCCTTGCCATTGTGATGGACCTTGTGATGCGGCACGTACCATGATTCGGTCGTCTGATCGGCCTCTTTAATGTCAATCTTTGTTACGTGTCCCGCTGTGATTAGCTTCTCAATCTCAGCTCGGTACACACTCTGTTGAGCGGGGTCTTTGGCTAGGCGCCGCTCTGTGTTCAGTAGATAGCGCTCCGTGGCGTCTTTCTTTGCGTGAAAGGGGGGCATTCCCTCTCTCCTCAGGAGTGGAGTTGCGTATCTCATCACTCCGCCGACTGTGACTCTCTTTGTCCCCTGCTCGAGTAGGTGGATGGCGTAAATGTCTTCTTTAGAGTGAATGTCTTTCTTTTCGTTCTTAAAGGGCATTGTCTCTAGGGTCCATAGCCTCTCGACATGCTGCAGGAGAGTGGTGTCTTCTTCTGTCGTTCGGGAGTGGAAGCAGCTAGTGGCTGCGGTTCGGTTGAGAGATTTAGCGAGGGGGCCTTGTAATGTCCATCCTAGGCGGGTCTCGACGGCTGCAGGACAGCCTCGGGGACCGGTATGGACCCGGTCAATCGGGACTATGAGTTCTGCATGGTCGGAGCCTATCAACAGGGTCGGGGTAGCGCCGTTTATGAGCGGGATAGGTAATTGGCGCAGGTGCACATATTTATCCATCAACTTGGTGACAGGGTAGGTGTACTGCGAGAGTCCTATTTCTTGGCTGGTGAAAGCATTTGTGATCTTGTACCGTCGCTCTGGCTGCCCGTTGGCTGCGATAGTGAAGGAGACATTCTCGCCCTTTATCGTCTTTAAATCTCTTCTTATTGTCCGAATCGTCATTTCGTTCTTGCTCCCCCGCAGCGGAGGCGAGCAGAAGGGTCTTCTCTGACCCGTCATCAAGGACGGCGTAAGTGTCCATGACTTTATCCTGGTAGCTCAATGTCACACGGACTACCTTTAAGAGCACTTGAGCTCCGTTGCTGCTGGCGGGGTCAATGTACATGACACTTGCCTTGGTGCCGCTCCGTGGTGCAGGTGTAGGCCGTCTTCCGTTACTATCGTGTAGTATATCTAGATGGGCTCCATCGCACCGGCTGCACCTTTTCTTTAGGCGGCATTCGGCTGCCATGTGGGGCCGCGCACATCGATAACAGCGCCGGTTGGACTTTATCCATTGGCTCACTTCTTCTGCATTCATCTTTGTGAACGTGTCACATTGTGACAGCCAGTGTTCTTTCTCACAGTAGGGACACGCTATCTTCCACTTCTCCTTCCTCGAGGGGGTGCTGTGACTCTTACTGCTCGGTACTGACTCTGATTGGTGCATGACAGTCACCGATCTTCTTCCATCATTTATTCTCCTGGGTCCCTCTCTGGAGCTTGGTGTGCTCCGCCCGAAGGTGTCCAGTCGTAAGCTGCTGACCTCTCTCGCCAGGAAGTCGGCCAGATCAAGGAGGGATGGCTCGGGGCCGTCGGGATCTCGGTAGTCCCTCTGCCGCCGAAAGCGCTCCTGTCTTGCGGGTGGCAGCTTCTCCAAAATCCTCTCAACGTTAGAGTTGGCGTACAGCTCATGCCTGCCCTTCTCCCGTTGAGCTCCCAGCATCCCCACCAGGGACTGCACTTTGATTGACAGGTCATCTAGTGAGCGATTGTCTGTGGCTGGGGGTAGGCGGTCAATATGCCTTATCTCCTGGATTACGTAATCCCATATACGTCCATATCTTTGATCCAGCGCTGCAAGGGCCGCTGTGTATGGGGTCGAGGAGGTAGCATAGGCTAGCGCTATATTGTGTGCTCGCTGTACTTTCAGGTGCTTCAATAATATTGCATACTTGTGGCGTTCATCAATGACATCCACCAGCATTGTCTCTAAGCACATCCGGAGCTCCGTGTACTGTGCTCGACTCTCATAGGCGAAGTCTGGGATTGATGGCGTGGCGTTGTATGACGCCGTGGATGGCGAATACATCGGCGAGCGTTGGGGGAGAGACCTCCTGGGCGAGTCCCCTCTTGCGCCTCGCTGTGGGCCGGTACTGGCAGGGTACCATGGCCCGCTGGTCCAGGTACTGTTCCTCGGGGCTGGTCGTGCGTCGTGCTCACCTGTAAATAGAGTCGGGGGTCTGTAGCGCAGCGCCGCGGGGGTATAGCCTGGACTGTATGGGACCTCCTGGTCCGGTGGAGTACTGTGCTGTCGTCGGGCTTGGTTCTCCTCTTCTCCCTCTTCTTCTTCTATCAAATCTTCCAGATCTTGTAATCGTTTATTTAGCTTCTCTGCAGTGTAGGCCGCTCCTTCCTTGTAGCTGGGTCTCGCTTGGACCGGTATGGGAAGGGGGTCTGCGGGGGGTCTAGACTCGGTCTGTTGGTCAAGTTCAGGGTCGCTTGCTCGTTGCGGTGACGCTGCTCTTGACTGCTGTCTCGACGAGTTCCTTGAGCCCCTGGCGGAGGGAGAGGGAGTTGTCCTTTTGATCAGCTGCTCTATCAATTGCGCTTGTAGTCTGTCGCGCTCTGCGTCTCTTTGGGCACCGGCAGCGGTGCGCTGGGCGTCGGCGCGGTCTCTTGCCATATTCTCTTCCATCTGGAAGCGTCTCATCTCCAGACTTGTGCGCTGTTCTTCGCTCCGTTGCTGTGCTTGGAGGTGTTCGCGCTCGCTGGTCGCCTGGGCTTGGAGACGTTCGCGCTCGCTAAGCGTCTGTGCTTGGAGCCGATCGCGTTCGGTAGAGGCTGTCAGGCTGACGAGGAACACCTGTTGTAGTATCCTCTCCGCTTCGCTGGGGGAAGGCGGTAGTGGAGGTGAGCCGCTCCTGCGTGAACCGCTCCTGGGGGTACTCGTTGGGGAGTCCTGGAGCTCTAGTTCCTCGGCGCTCTCCTCTTCTTCTTCCGTGCAGAGTTCTCTCTCTGTAGGGTTGTCTTCCTCCCGGGGCGTGTCGGGGACTACTTCTTTAGTAGTGGCGGGGGGTAAAGGCATGTCAATTCCCTCCTGGTCTCCACCGTGGGCTTGGTCAGTTACATTAGGACCTACTAGGGCCTCTGTGGTCGGGGAAACCTGGTCGTTAAGGTCAGACATAATTTTACTTTCTACTTTTACCACGTTTACCGTTTGTCGAAGGCTAGGTAGTTGACTGACAGTGTAAGCCTCTAAGTACTGAGGTGTCTGTCGTCTGCGCCGCGGGCGTTCTAGGTTAGGAGGATCGTTTCGTGGAGTGTTCATCATAGGCCATTTCGATATTAATAACACTATATTAATATTACACTAGTTACCATCCGGCTCGAAGGACCAATTGTAGCTGAGGGGTACAATTCCCTGACTGTATTGTTAGATATGATATTTAATACCACTACCTCATGTACTTTAACTTCTGGCCACCCAGTACAAGATATAAGTATGATGAACACTTTCCCACCTGATGAAACGAACCAACACAAATGGACCAAATAGAATATTTAATACAGCAAAGGGTGT
>NC_140175.1:13877784-13880284 GCF_963971535.1 Notolepis coatsorum
ATTTTATTTAGAGCTCTACAGATGGGACTAATTGGTATGATTCTAACCTCCACCACTAAGAGCTCATAGGTTCCATGGTGTAATGGTTAGCACTCTGGACTTTGAATCCAGTGATCCGAGTTCAAATCTCGGTGGAACCTTCTTCTGTTCAGCTAAAGAGATCATTCATTTAGTCATGACTCTGAAAGCCAAACCAATGCTGCTTACTGGTGAAAATGAAGTTAGAGCTATACAAATGTGACTGGTAGGTGTGATTCTAACCTCCACAAATGAAAACTCATTGGTTCCATGGTGTAATGGTTAGCACTCTGGACTCTGAATCCGGCGATCCGAGTTCAAATCTCGGTGGGACCTTCTTCTGTCATGACTCTGAAAGCCAAACAAATACTGCTTTCTGGTCAAATTTTATTTAGAGCTCTACAGATGGGACTAATTGGTATGATTCTAACCTCCACCACTATGAACTCATAGGTTCCATGGTGTAATGGTTAGCACTCTGGACTTTGAATCCAGTGATCCGAGTTCAAATCTCAGTGGAACCTTCTTCTGTTCAGCTAAAGAGATAATTCATTTTGTCATGACTCTGAAAGCCAAACCAATGCTGCTTACTGGTGAAAATGAAATTAGAGCTATACAAATGTGACTGGTAGGTGTGATTCTAACCCCCACAAATGAAAACTCATTGGTTCCATGGTGTAATGGTTAGCACTCTGGACTCTGAATCCAGCGATCCGAGTTCAAATCTCGGTGGGACCTTCTTCTTTCATGACTCTGAAAGCCAAACAAATACTGCTTTCCGGTCAAATTTTATTTAGAGCTCTACAGATGGGACTAATTGGTATGATTCTAACCTCCACCACTAAGAGCTCATAGGTTCCATGGTGTAATGGTTAGCACTCTGGACTTTGAATCCAGTGATCCGAGTTCAAATCTCGGTGGAACCTTCTTCTCTTCAGCTAAAGAGATTATTCATTTTGTCATGACTCTGAAAGCCAAACCAATGCTGCTTACTGGTGAAAATGAAATTAGAGCTATACAAATGTGACTGGCAGATGTCATTCTAACCTGCACAAATAAAAACTCATTGGTTCCATGGTGTAATGGTTAGCACTCTGGACTCTGAATCCAGCGATCCGAGTTCAAATCTCGGTGGGACCTTCTTCTGTCATGACTCTGAAAGCCAAACAAATACTGCTTTCTGGTCAAATTTTATTTAGAGCTCTACAGATGGGACTAATTGGTATGATTCTAACCTCCACCACTATGAACTCATAGGTTCCATGGTGTAATGGTTAGCACTCTGGACTTTGAATCCAGTGATCCGAGTTCAAATCTCGGTGGAACCTTCTTCTGTTCAGCTAAAGAGATCATTCATTTAGTCATGACTCTGAAAGCCAAACCAATGCTGCTTACTGGTGAAAATGAAGTTAGAGCTATACAAATGTGACTGGTAGGTGTGATTCTAACCTCCACAAATGAAAACTCATTGGTTCCATGGTGTAATGGTTAGCACTCTGGACTCTGAATCCAGCGATCCGAGTTCAAATCTCGGTTGGACCTTCTTCTCTCATGACTCTGAAAGCCAAACAAATACAGGCTTTCTGGTGAAATTTTATTTAGAGCTCTACAGATGGGACTAATTGGTATGATTCTAACCTCCACCACTAATAGCTCATAGGTTCCATGGTGTAATGGTTAGCACTCTGGACTTTGAATCCAGTGATCCGAGTTCAAATCTCGGTGGAACCTTCTTCTCTTCAGCTAAAGAGATTATTGATTTTGTCATGACTCTGAAAGCCAAACCAATGCTGCTTACTGGTGAAAATGAAATTAGAGCTATACAAATGTGACTGGTAGATGTGATTCTAACCTGCACAAATGAAAACTCATTGGTTCCATGGTGTAATGGTTAGCACTCTGGACTCTGAATCCAGCGATCCGAGTTCAAATCTCGGTGGGACCTTCTTCTGTCATGACTCTGAAAGCCAAACAAATACTGCTTTCTGGTCAAATTTTATTTAGAGCTCTACAGATGGGACTAATTGGTATGATTCTAACCTCCACCACTAGGAACTCATAGGTTCCATGGTGTAATGGTTAGCACTCTGGACTTTGAATCCAGTGATCCGAGTTCAAATCTCAGTGGAACCTTCTTCTGTTCAGCTAAAGAGATAATTCATTTTGTCATGACTCTGAAAGCCAAACCAATGCTGCTTACTGGTGAAAATGAAATTAGAGCTATACAAATGTGACTGGTAGGTGTGATTCTAACCCCCACAAATGCAAACTCATTGGTTCCATGGTGTAATGGTTAGCACTCTGGACTCTGAATCCAGCGATCCGAGTTCAAATCTCGGTGGGACCTTCCTCTTTCATGACTCTGAAAGCCAAACAAATACTGCTTTCCGGTAAAATTTTATTTAGAGCTCTACAGATGGGACTAATTGGTATGATTCTAACCTCCACCACTAAGAGCTCATAGGTTCCATGGTGTAATGGT
>NC_140175.1:13882784-13885284 GCF_963971535.1 Notolepis coatsorum
CCTTCTTCTCTTCAGCTAAAGAGATTATTGATTTTGTCATGACTCTGAAAGCCAAACCAATGCTGCTTACTGGTGAAAATGAAATTAGAGCTATACAAATGTGACTGGTAGATGTGATTCTAACCTGCACAAATGAAAACTCATTGGTTCCATGGTGTAATGGTTAGCACTCTGGACTCTGAATCCAGCGATCCGAGTTCAAATCTCGGTGGGACCTTCTTCTGTCATGACTCTGAAAGCCAAACAAATACTGCTTTCTGGTCAAATTTTATTTAGAGCTCTACAGATGGGACTAATTGGTATGATTCTAACCTCCACCACTAGGAACTCATAGGTTCCATGGTGTAATGGTTAGCACTCTGGACTTTGAATCCAGTGATCCGAGTTCAAATCTCAGTGGAACCTTCTTCTGTTCAGCTAAAGAGATAATTCATTTTGTCATGACTCTGAAAGCCAAACCAATGCTGCTTACTGGTGAAAATGAAATTAGAGCTATACAAATGTGACTGGTAGGTGTGATTCTAACCCCCACAAATGCAAACTCATTGGTTCCATGGTGTAATGGTTAGCACTCTGGACTCTGAATCCAGCGATCCGAGTTCAAATCTCGGTGGGACCTTCCTCTTTCATGACTCTGAAAGCCAAACAAATACTGCTTTCCGGTAAAATTTTATTTAGAGCTCTACAGATGGGACTAATTGGTATGATTCTAACCTCCACCACTAAGAGCTCATAGGTTCCATGGTGTAATGGTTAGCACTCTGGACTTTGAATCCAGTGATCCGAGTTCAAATCTTGGTGGAACCTTCTTCTGTTCAGCTAAAGAGATCATTCATTTAGTCATGACTCTGAAAGCCAAACCAATGCTGCTTACTGGTGAAAATGAAGTTAGAGCTATACAAATGTGACTGGTAGGTGTGATTCTAACCTCCACAAATGAAAACTCATTGGTTCCATGGTGTAATGGTTAGCACTCTGGACTCTGAATCCAGCGATCCAAGTTCAAATCTCGGTTGGACCTTCTTCTCTCATGACTCTGAAAGCCAAACAAATACAGGCTTTCTGGTGAAATTTTATTTAGAGCTCTACAGATGGGACTAATTGGTATGATTCTAACCTCCACCACTAATAGCTCATAGGTTCCATGGTGTAATGGTTAGCACTCTGGACTTTGAATCCAGTGATCCGAGTTCAAATCTCGGTGGAACCTTCTTCTCTTCAGCTAAAGAGATTATTCACTTTGTCATGACTCTGAAAGCCAAACCAATGCTGCTTACTGGTGAAAATGAAATTAGAGCTATACAAATGTGATTGGTAGATGTGATTCTAACCTGCACAAATGAAAACTCATTGGTCCATGGTGTAATGGTTAGCACTCTGGACTCTGAATCCAGCGATCCGAGTTCAAATCTCGGTGGGACCTTCTTCTGTCATGACTCTGAAAGCCAAACAAATACTGCTTTTTGGTCAAATTTTATTTAGAGCTCTACAGATGGGACTAATTGGTATGATTCTAACCTCCACCACTATGAACTCATAGGTTCCATGGTGTAATGGTTAGCACTCTGGACTTTGAATCCAGTGATCCGAGTTCAAATCTCGGTGGAACCTTCTTCTGTTCAGCTAAAGAGATAATTCATTTTGTCATGACTCAAAGCCAAACCAATGCTGCTTACTGGTGAAAATGAAATTAGAGCTATACAAATGTGACTGGTAGGTATGATTCTAACCCCCACAAATGAAAACTCATTGGTTCCATGGTGTAATGGTTAGCACTCTGGACTCTGAATCCAGCGATCCGAGTTCAAATCTCGGTGGGACCTTCTTCTTTCATGACTCTGAAAGCCAAACAAATACTGCTTTCCGGTCAAATTTTATTTAGAGCTCTACAGATGGGACTAATTGGTATGATTCTAACCTCCACCACTAATAGCTCATAGGTTCCATGGTGTAATGGTTAGCACTCTGGACTTTGAATCCAGTGATCCGAGTTCAAATCTCGGTGCAACCTTCTTCTCTTCAGCTAAAGAGATTATTCATTTTGTCATGACTCTGAAAGCCAAACCAATGCTGCTTACTGGTGAAAATGAAATTAGAGCTATACAAATGTGATTGGTAGATGTGATTCTAACCTGAACAAATGAAAACTCATTGGTTCCATGGTGTAATGGTTAGCACTCTGGACTCTGAATCCAGCGATCTGAGTTCAAATCTCGGTGGGACCTTCTTCTGTCATGACTCTGAAAGCCAAACAAATACTGCTTTTTGGTCAAATTTTATTTAGAGCTCTACAGATGGGACTAATTGGTATGATTCTAACCTCCACCACTATGAACTCATAGGTTCCATGGTGTAATGGTTAGCACTCTGGACTTTGAATCCAGTGATCCGAGTTCAAATCTCGGTGGAACCTTCTTCTGTTCAGCTAAAGAGATAATTCATTTTGTCATGACTCAAAGCCAAACCAATGCTGCTTACTGGTGAAAATGAAATTAGAGCT